>NC_056725.1:450243419-450410919 GCF_019279795.1 Protopterus annectens | reverse complement strand
AAAATGTAAAAAATAAGAGATTATATATATATATATATATATATATATATATATATATATATATATACGTTAACATTGCAAATTAACATTTTTGTAGGTTTATAGTATGAAATATGTACAGAAGGCAATTAGACAGCATTGGAGTGTATAGAATGACATTTTAGACGGATTGATGTTAAGGATGACAATCGGGAGATAACGGTGGTTAGTTAAGGGAGGGAAGTTGTTAGAAATTAGATGTAAAAGGGTTAAAGACATAGCCTTAGAATGGATAGGATAGCAAGTTATAATAGAGGGGTTAGAAACATAGCATTAGAACGGCTTGGATAGCAAGTTACCATCCTTATAATATTGTTCTGAAGGCTGTTGAGAAGTGTTTTTAGTCCGCGTAGGGAAGGTTTAGAAAGTTTATACATATAGGTTAAGGAAGTTATTATTATTGGGTATTTCACCTATTTGAATTGTGTGTATATTGGGTTAGTGTGGGATTAGACATGGACATAGCCAATGCCTGTTTAGGTGTTTCTTTAGTGCTATCTTGATTGGGGTATGGAGGATGTAGTGGTAAGATCTAGGGGGAGTGAGTTCCATTTCTTACTAGCAGAGTTGGAGAATAATTATTCTCCGGCTGAGTTCTCTTTGGCAGATTGTACTTGGCATTTTGTTGGATAAGCAGAGAGATTCTTGGTTGCTGTAGGGGGTGATAATATTGGTAAGAATGGGTGCACTGTTAGGTTGGTAGAGGATTTTATGAATAATTATGAGTTGGTTATACTGGAGTTGATTGGGTCTAGCCCATCTAGTGTTTGAAGATTTTGACATTGATGGGTTTGGTAGGCTGTGCCTGTGACGAATCTAGCTATATTGTTATAGCAGCTAGTAAATTTAAGGTTTCCTTTGCCTAGGTTTGCTAGGATGGGTGAGGTGTAGAGAAGGGTCGATAGATGTGTTTGAGCATCTTCTGCTTTGTTGAAGGTGATTTGGGATAGGGATTGTAGTTCTGAGTGTGGTTGCAGAGCAAATAAGGGTAGAGTCATTTGCATACTGAATTCATGTTGCATCTGAGATAACTTTGGGTAGGTCATTGATGAATATGGAGAAAAGGAGGGGGCCTAATATAGATCCCTGGAGGACACCAAGGGTGATTGGTAGCGGGGGGGGGATAGATTCTTTCCATAAAACAGCCTGTTGTCTTCCACACAGGTAAGAGTGGAACCAGTTGATTACTTGGTTGTCTTGGCAGAGTGATTTTAGTGTTTCTAGGAGTAGGTTGTGGTTAACCGTATTGCATGATTTGGATAGGTCGTGAAAGAGGGCTGAGGGGAGCTGCTTGTGATTACGGTCTTGATTTATTGTGTGAGAAAAGGAGAGAAGAGCTGTGGTGGTACTATGGTGTTGGGATGAGGCTAGTAGAGTGTTTTGGATAAGGTGAGTTAAGATTTGCTTATGTATACATTTTTCCATTATTTTGGCTAAGGGAGATAGGGTGGCTATAGGTCTACAGTTTGAGTGTTCAGTTTAGTTGCCCCCTTTGTGAAGTGGAATAATGTGGGAGATTTTCCAGATGGAGGGGACAACAGATTTGTGGCTAGTCCGATTGATTACGATGGCGATAGGGTATGCTATTTCATTAGCGCCCTTTTGTAGAAATTCTACAGGGAGTAGGTCTGCTGCCAGGGTAGTGGGTTTAAGTTTCTTAAGCAGGCATTTAATATAGTCTGTGGGGATACGATCAAATTTGAATGGAAGTAAATGTTCTGGAGTGGGTGAGGTAGTGTTGGAGGTGGTGGGAGATGGATTTTTAGCTAGGGACTGGGACTGTTTCTTTAAAGAAAGTATTAAAGGTCTTTGCTACACTTTTAGCGGGTAGATGTAGGGTAGGCGAGGGGGTGGGGGTTGCGGATTTACCTGGATGGAGCAGTTTATTAAGGACTGATCACAATTTTTATGGTTGATTTTGGTGCTTTTTCTGTAAATTCGAATAGTAGTTTTGTTTATCTAGCGTGGTGGATTTTTTAGCCTCATTTCTTAATTGTTTTTATCTAGTGTGGTCTTGTGGGGATTTGGTGGATCTCCAGGAGGTCCATGCTGCCTTTCTAGCAATAAGTTTTTGGCTAGTACCTTTAGTTAGTCATGGAGCTATTTTGTTTTTGGCTCTGTGGTTTGTTTGGGAGCATCCCTGTCTAAGATGGCTAGGAATTTAGCATTGAAGGCTGAGACTGCTTTGTCAAAGGGAAGTAGTTTCAGATTGGGTCATTTGCATGAGTTTAGTTCTGCTTGGAAATTGGTCAGGTTAAAGTTTTTTGTGTTTCTAATGGTTTTAAAGTTGGTTTGGTGAGGCATATCATTCCTTTTTCTGATTATATGGGTTAGGAATTGGTCACTCATGTCCTCAAGTAAAAGTAGACTGCCAGTCATTAGCGGACCGGAGTTCCGCTGTGGTGACCCCTAACCGGGAACATCCGAAAGACATTAGTTTATATGTATATATGCATATTAATATATATATATATATATATATATATATATATATATGAATGTGTGTGTAGATATATATATATAATATATATATATATATACACACACACACACACACACATGTATATGTATGCATGCGTGTATATATATCTATCTATATCTATATATATGTGTGTGTGTGTGTGTTTGTGTGTGTATATATATATATATATATATATATATATATATATATATTATATTTATTTTATATATATATATATATATGTGTGTATGTATGTGTATATGTATGCATGCGTGCATATATATATATATATATATATATATGTGTGTGTGTGTGTGTGTGTGTTTGTGTGTGTGTATATATGTGTATATTTATATATATATATATATATATGTATAAATATATATATATATATATGTATGTGTGTATATATATATATATATATATATATATATATATATGTACACACACACACACACATCCATACACACACATAAAGATTTATATATATGAGGTTTCATATCTATATGCTAGGCTAATGACCACTAGGGCTTTTATAAGCCCAGCCATGTAACCGATGTGTGTCCCACAAGTTATGTTATAGTCATTTATATAGTGGGTGATTTTTGGTTTTGACATGATTTATTGCCTGCTTTTCTCCATCAGAGGAGTAGGTGCCAGACCAGGGGGTGATTTACCAGCCAGTGCTCCAAGTTTTTTTTGGGAAATAGGATTAGGGAGGGACTTTGTTTCACATGGATGAGAGCCTATTCCAGAGAATGGGAGTTCTCTGAGATGCATCTCTCTATCTCTCCAACACGTCCTGATTATTTTGTAAGCAAAATTAGGTCTGTAGATTTAGCAGTTCTGATACGGTTTGGCAGATGTGCCCAAGGTTCGTCAGAGCTGGGTTATATTTTTCTCACAGACTGTCAGTGGTAAGTACTGGGTCCTTTTCCTTGCTAATGAATTACTTGTTAATTGCTAGTCTTTAACTTATTGTTTCTCTGTCAACTAGCTGTTGAAATAGTTTAGACATTATTTTTTGTACACTGACATTTGTTGTGTATTAATTCAGTGTTAAAATTGGGAAACTGATTCATTTAAAGAATCATGGTCACCGGTGGTCTTGAAGTGGCAGCAGTACTACAGCAATGGACCCTGTCTCCTTCTAAATTAGTGTTCCTTTTTGTGATAACTGTTGAAATAACTTGAAGTTAACATTCATTTTGATTCAGTGGTATTTTTGGGTGTTGTGAGTTTGTAAATTGGAAGCATAACATTTTGGGAAAGTCTACTGGACACAAACCTCTTTTTCATGAACAACTTTGGATTGAGAGCAATGTCTAAGTAGCGTGGCCAGTTTCACATAGTAGGCAGATGGAGGTGTAGGGAATTGAACCCTGGATAATAAGGAGTTGCTTATTGATTGCTCATAGCTCATTAGCTCGTTTATGTTAATTGGCAATTTTTTTAGAGTATTCAGTTGAAGTATGTCAAGGACTTGGCATATTTTGGAACTGAATTTAGTTTGCCTGCTGCTCTAGCTGTAATGTACGTACAAACCACATTTTATTGGCAGTCTGTTTAACAGTTGTACTATTCTGATGTATTTTTGTGATTTGTTTTTGTGACAGACCACATTCACATTGGAAACAGAATCGTTTGCAATCTCATTATGTTCTGTTGATTTATATGGATTTAAAACACGATCTTTGTGTTTCCCTGTTGCATTCTTGACTTGTGGGATTTCCTGCTGTGGAAGTCCTTGGCCAGCCAACTGCCAGAGTAAAAATCCCCCTCCTCCAAAGGTTGACAGATGCCCTACCCTGTCATTAGTACACTTTGGTATAAAGGGAGCCAGTCAATGTCATTTCCTCATTCTTTTTTGCCATCAGAGCTGTTTGCAGTGTTTTAGTGCACTGGTTGGTCTGCACCAGGGAGAAGTCTTATAAACCTATGTACCCTGTTGGGGAACTCTGTTCTTGCTTTAACTCATGATAGACAAGATTAACAATTGACTCCACTGTGGCAAGCAAATCCCACTCCGAGACTTTCATATGTTGTGCGTCACCTGTCTAGGTCTGGATCACAACATCCCTGTTTGCCATTTTTGTGCCCATTTCAATTCTAGGACTATCAGACGTAGAAGACCCACAAAGCACAACACCGACCAGTAAAAATAAATAAATGAACCACATGCTAAAATAAAGGAACCAAGCGTTTTACTAAATAAAAGACTCAGTAAAAATTGTACAAAAGTAAGCGCTTTCGTAAGGCACATAGACCAATCTTAATTGGACAATAAAATAAGACTACAGTTCAGCATATATACCACTCCCACACCCTTCAATTAATCATGAATACTCACACTATAATTGATAACTATCAGACTTAGGGCCGGAATCTTAGTTAAGTATTTTTGTCTGCCTTTTTCTTCACATTGATCAGTGACATCTGCCGGTCGTCTTGAGGTTGAGCTTCCTAAGCATAAGAAGGACAAGGAAAAACGGACCTAAACTTATGGCCTCTGACAACAGCCCTTCACCATCTGCCAGTCCCCCAAGGCTCATTATTGCTGAAGAAGGTGAGGTGCTTTCACAGACCCCATTTTCTAATCAAGGGGGTGGAGCCTGCCTCTGTTGAGACCCTTACTGAGTCCGACATGCTGTCAGGTCCCTCACCTTCTATACAGGTCTTAGCTTTCAGTTCACCTCTCAGGTCTGGAGTCGCTCAGCAGACCTCTGCTTCCAACGAGTGGTCTTGTACCTGTGAAGTTTCTTCGAGGCATCGGCCTGCATTGGTTCTGACTTACAAAGAGACTGGCATCAGGATTGTGGACATACCTAGTCCCAAGGCCAGTGCTACTCCTAAAAAGCACTCGACCTCGGGTCCTATGCCTAAATCTAACTGGTTCCCACTCAACAGGTTACTAGCAGGACCTGATCAGGTTATCTGAGGTCTTTATCTCCTTGGTCATAGCTAGACAACTCCTTTTGGAATCTTCCACAGGAAAAAGGAAGAGGGATTTTAACCCTGAAGTTTTTTTCTGAACCTCCTGATTCAGATGAGGATTCTAACCAGGAGGAGTCTGTTTTTGAGGAGGGACAGTTCCTTACTTTTTTGAAGATTCAGATTCTGAGGTGAAACTGCCTTCATCTTCACCTCCTGAAGACATCACTTTTGTGGAAACATTCCATGCCATGAGGGAACATTTCCAGTGGAAGGCACAGGAATATCCACAATCTAAAAAGAGGGTTAGGGACTTACTTGACTTCCCGGAACACAAACCTTTGGCTGTTCCTTCTGTATTGGAGGTGGTAGAGGATGTTTTTATGGTCTCTTCCTTGAATCCAGATTCTTTACTTACAGCCCCTCGAAAACCAGACAGGTTTTACAGGGTCCTGGACTCACATAAATACCTCTTCGAAAACCCCTCTACTGACCCAGAGGGGGGTCACTGCAGCTCCCAGGGTAGCATGATTAAGCTGTTCCAAGAACCTTTACCTACCGACAAAGACAACTGGGCCATTGATAGGTTTGGTAAAAAAAAAAGTTTGCTCTTCTACTACCCTAGCCATGAATGCCCTTAACTGCTTGTTTCATATGATAAAATACCAAATAAGTATTTTAGATAAAATGAAGCAAATGATATCCTTCCTGGAGGACAAGAACATTTCTAAGGACCTTTACCATTCCATCTCCCAGGTAGATAGACACTAATTACACTGTGGCTGTGATGGTATGTATACCTGTATCCAAGCTGCTGTATCGGGCTATGTCATTAGAAGGTTTGCTTGGCTTAGGGAACAGACCCTACCAGACCATGTTATATCCAACTTCTAGATGCACCCCTGGACTTCGTTTTTTGGCCAAAGGTTGAGGCTGTGCTAAAAAAGATGCAAGATAAAGCAAAATCTATGCAACTGTCAAGGAGCTCCTCCAAGTTCAGCCTCCTAGGTTTAGTAGGAATTTTTCCACTAAACACTTGTTCTTTCCCTCTCAATCAAAAAGCATCCAGAGGAAGCCTGAGAGGGAAAGGCCTCAAAGCAGTAACAGTCAAAAAGACCCAGGCAGTGGTCCTCCAGAACCTCCAGGCAGGGGGGTTCTATGCCACAGGGCCTTGGCAAACAGCAGCTTTGACGCTTCCTTTCCTCCACCCACCCCCACTCTCCCCAGAAAAGATAGGAGGAAGGCTATCCCTGTTCAACGAAAACTGATCCCTCATTACTTCAGACACATTGGTTCTGAAAGTTATCACAGACTGTTACAAGCTCACTTTCAAAGAGCCATTAGGATGTTTTACCCAGATGTTCCACAACATCAAAGAGCAGAGGCCCTTTCTCAGATTCACAACCTGTGTTCACAGGGTTCAGTGGAACCAGTACCAGATCATCAGATAGGGAAATGGTTCTATTCCAGGCCCTCCTTGGTTCCAGAAAGGAAGGCTCTTGGTGCCCTGTCCAAGACCTGTCCACCCTAAATCAGTCCCTGCTGGTACCAAAATTCAAAACGTTGACTCTTCAAAAACTTTTTCCTATGATAGCCCCTCAGGCCTTTATGGTCACCTTAGACCTAAAAGATGCTTACTTGCACATTCCTGTAGAGTAATTTTGCAGACGTTTTTGTCATTTCAGAGCAGGTATCAGTCTCTTTCAATTCTCTGCACTGCCGTTTGGCTTGTCTGCTCCTCCCAGAATCTTCACAAAGTGTTTAGTTCCTGTGATCACCTTCAGCAGAAAAAGAGGGATCCATATTTACCCCTATCTAGACCACCGCCGGATTCAAGCCACGAGTCGGTCAAAGCTCCTCAAAGATCTGGCCTTCACTCTGAATGTCCTCACCTCCTTTGGGTTCACCATAAATCATCACCAGTCCAACACAGACCCAACCACCAGGATAGTTTTCCTGGGGGCTTTTCTGGATTCCTCCTTTCAAAAGACAGTCGTCCTTCTAAAAAAGTCTACTTCTTGACTCGATACTACTTGAACATTATGCAGAGACAATGCCTCTCAGCCAGGGAATTCCTTAAAGCAGTAGGCTACATGGCATCTTGTATCCTCATGATGCCTTTGAACAGGCTACACATGAGGAAGCTCCAGTGATACCTCAAGAATCTGTTGTGCCAGCACTCACAGTCCATTGCTTCAAGGAGGAATTTGCATGGTGGACATGGGCATGTGCCCTGAACCTGAGTCTTCCCTTCAGGCTCATCCTTCAGGGGAGGGAGAAAGGCCTTTTCATAAACTCACCCAGCAGGGTATCATCCCATATATTGTCAGAGGCGTTACAAACTGGCTCAGTGATAGAACTCATACAGTCAAAATAAGAGACTCATCCTGCTCCTCCAGCAGACCCATATTCAGTGGTGTCCCACAGGAATCTGGGACCACTGCTGTTACTACTCTACTTCTTTTACTAATCTACTTCTGTGAAGTACAGACTGAAACTAAAGGATTGTGACTGACAGTTTGCTGATGACAGCAAACTGGGAGCGATCACTGAAATCCCAAGCGATGTCAACATCCTGCAAGTAGGTTTTACGTGGAGTTATGACTGATGCCAAAGTCATGGTCTTAAACTCAATGCAAAAAGTGCATTACCATCCCCTTCAGGTAAGGGTGATGATGTCCTTCCAGGATGCATCTGCAGTCCTTACATATGGGTTGTCCTGCCTCAGGCAGCCCTACGGTCGGCCAGATTCCAAAGTCTGGGTCCTGCGTCGGCTGATGTCGCCCTTTTCCCCGACGTCAGAGCGCCTGGGGTATAAAAGCGTCAGCCGATGCCATCTTCCTCAGTCTTTCTTGCCGCGCGGTGCCCGAAGCAGAAGCAGTTCACAAGTGCCGGTCGGCCAGCTCCTGTGATTTCAGCTACCGAAGTCTTCAAAAAAGCTAAGTACCCCATTGGGGACTCTTCCTTGCCTCAGCCGATGTCAGATCAAACGGTTAAAGTTAATAATTGTTTATCTTGTGGGAAACAAATACCTCATAAGGATTTCCACTCTTACTGCTTACCCTGCCTAGGCCCAGACCACGACGTCTTGGCCTGTACAGCCTGTGCTTCCTTCAATAAACGCACTCTTAGGCGTCGGGCAGAGTTTGCAGAGGAATATTTTGGGGAAAATTTCTGTTATATCATGCCGTCGGAGCTTCCGACAGCTCATTTACCCAAAAAACGGAAGGATAAGGACCGACACACGTGGTCCGCGGTTTCGGCCGACTCCACGCCTAGGCCTACCGCGAGTGTCTTGGTCTCTGCTGAAGCCGAATCTCTACTGCTTCCGACCAACGACACCGCACAGCCGGTAACTTCGGTACCGGAGGCCACCACTGGGTCGGTCATAAAATTTCCGTCTGAAACCGGTGCTCAGGAAATATCTGACACCATTTCTGTTGATAAATCTACTCCAGCACGTGGGGCAGCCAGGCCTCCTGTATCCATGTCCATTAAGGCCTTTACACGTGCTAAAGCTGCTAAACAGCCAAAATCTCTCCCTCCCAAGACTATTCCTCAGGGATCCTCTACCGGTTCACAAATTTTAAGGTTTGGCTGAAGACCTTATTTCCTTAATCAGGGGGCTCTCAGCCACATCCAGACAGGGGCTCTCAACCACCTCCAGGCAAAAGGCCCAGGGTTGAGCAGACAGATCCCCAGTCTTCTGATGAGGCCTTAGATGACTCTGCCCAGTCAGACTACCAGGTGGAGGCCTTTCCGGCCTACGAGGATTCTGATGCAGAGGAATCTATTCCCTCGGCCTCCCCCCCCTGAAGAGTTTTCCTTTGGGGAGACTCTTCACTCTATGAGAGAGCATTTCAAATGGCAAGGCCAGGAATTCTCTGATTCCAGGAAGAGATTAAAAACTTTTTTGCATTTACCTCAGCATAGACCTTTGGCTATTCCTCCTGTTTTAAATGTTATAGAAGATGTGTACTCTGAGTCTAGTATTTCCCCTGACTCCCTTCCTCAGGCTCCTGTCAAACCCGACAGGTACTACAGGGTCCCGGACACACATCTATTCCTTTACAAGGGCCACTCTGCTGACCCAGAAACTATTTCTCAGGGCCCTAAAGGGGTTACAACCACCACTACTAAAAATCCACTTCCTTCTGATAGGGAATCCAGGGCTTTAGAGAGATGGGGTAAAAAAGTGTATACTTCTTCCACACTTTTTCTATGAGAGCATTAAATTGTCAATTCCATATGATACAGTATCAAGACGAATTGCATAAAAAACTAACCTCACCTGAACCCCTAGATCGCAAGGCGCTTCAGGATCTGGTACATAACTCCCAGCAAGTTAGCAACCATTTCTTACAGTGTGGTTATGATGCATTGGAAGCTTCATGTAGGTCAGCAATGACAGGTGCAGTCATACGTAGACATGCTTGGCTGAAGGAGCAAACACTGCCAGATCATGTTAAAGCAAAGCTTCTGGATGCACCACTGGAAAAACAAAAGTTATTTGGTTCCACGGCTCAAGAGGTCTTAAAGAAATTTGAGGAAAAGGCTAAATCAGTACAAACAGTCAAAGATTTTCTCCAGGTCCAACCACCAAGATTCAGCAGAAATTGGCCTTCTAAGAATTGGTCCTTTCCAGACACAGACAGATTTCAAAGAGGCAAAAACAGGCGTGCCAGAGGTAGAGGGCAAGCTCGAGGCTCCTACAGAGGACGTCAATGGCAGCCTCCTAACCAGAGAGGTAGTGCAGGACCTACAACTGCTGCACAAGGACAATCTCAATGACTTGACTTTGACTCCGCCAACCAGGGCTCAATTGGAAGCACCTTTGGGCGGAAAGCTATCTTTATTCTCAGAAAATTGGCACAGTATTACAAAGGACAAATGGATACTGCAAATAATAGACAAAGGATACAGATTCCATTTTCATACATTACCAAAAAGACAAGGCATGCCAAACCTGCCACCAAATCAAGGGGCAGAGGCTTTCAAGCAAATTTCCAACCTACTACAAATGAAGGCAATAGAAAAGGTTCCTTTCACAGAACAAGGCCAAGGATTTTATTCCAGACTATTCCTTGTTCCAAGAAAAGAAAATCAATGGAGGCCTATTCTGGACTTTTCCGCACTGAATACTTATCTCATTGTGCCAAAATTCAAAATGCTGACTCTACAGCAACTCCTTCCCATGCTGGGCAAGGGGTCTTGGCTGGTGACTCTAGACCTCAAGGAGGCATACCTGCATGTCCCTATCAGACAAAGTTGCAGAAGACACCTCAGATTTCTTGCAGGTTCAGAGCATTATCAATTCTCAGCATTGCCCTTTGGCTTATCTACTGCGCCCAGAGTATTCACGAAATGCCTGGCATCAGTAATCGCACACTGCAGACTTGAGGGGATGCAGATATACCCATATCTGGACGACTGCCTTATACAAGCGGACAGCCAACAAACTTTGGTAAAGGACTTGAATTATGCCATCCACTTACTGCAGGCCTTGGGATATACAGTCAACATTCGCAAATCAAGACTTGTTCCATCCCAAAGAATAACTTTTCTGGGTGCGGATCTAGACACAACCACCCAAATGGCCTTTCTCACAGAAGAAAAACAAAGACAACTACCGGATTACTTCAAGAATCTGACAAGACAAACTCAGCTGACTGCAAGGAAAATCCTGCAGGCCCTGGGTTACATGGCATCTTGCATTCTTCTGATTCCACAAGCAAGGCTGCATATGAGGAAACTACAATGGTACCTAAGGAGTTTATGGACTCAGCACAGTCACAGCTTAGAAACTTTGATCCCACTCATTCCATGCCTCCAAAAGTAATTTCTGTGGTGGGCTCAAGCAAGCCAGTCAAACAGGGGTTTGCCCTTCAGCAAACCAATAGCCAGCCAAACCATTACAACGGACGCTTCAGACCACGGTTGGGGAGCACACATGGAGGGCAGATGTATTCAAGGACTATGGTCACAAAAGGAGCTACGCATGCACATAAACCAAAAGGAAATGCTGGCAGTGATACATGCAATCGAGGCCTTCAAACTCTTTCTGCATCAAGGCCACCTGCTAATAAGGACAGACAACACCACAGTTATGTGGTACATAAACAAGCAAGGAGGCACCCATTCCTACCCTCTTTGCAGACTGGCAATGAATCTATGGGAACTTTCCTTGAAACTCAATATAGAGCTGCAATCCCAGTTTGTGCCAGGAAAAGACAATATACTGGCGGACTGCTTAAGCAGAAATATCATGGATGCACACGAATGGATGCTGCACCCAGACATCTTCCTACAGATAACACAATCATGGGGAAGGCCAGACATAGATCTTTTTGCCTCCCCCTACAATCATCAGCTGAAGAAATTCTGCTCAAGGACATACCACCCACAAGCATGGAAAGTGGACGCCCTATCTTTCAGCTGGAGAACTCTGACAGTGTATGCATTTCCACCTCTTCCATTAATGACCAAGGTCTTACTGAAGATCAGGACAGAGCAGCCAAAAGTGATTCTGATAGCTCCGGACTGGCCAAGACAGCACTGGTACCCACTGTTAAAGAGCATGTCACGCACGAAACCATGGCCTCTTCCTCAATGGCCACTTCTCCTGACACAGCACAATTACAAAACTCTGCATTCCAACCTGAAAACCTTGCAACTAACAGCCTGGAAAATACCTTGACTCCTCCTCAGGATAAGCTATCCAAGAGAGTGAAGGATATCATGGAAGCTCGCCGGCCTTCCACAAGAAAGGCATATTCAGCAAAATGGAAAAGATTTCACACTTGGAGCACCACAAAGGGCCTAGATGTGACAGTGATGAACATGGCACATATCCTGGAATACTTGGCAGAAATGCTCCACAATGGCCTGTCTTACTCTTCCATTAAAATTCATGCTTCAGCAATTTCAGCAGAGTACAGTACTGATCCACCTGTCTTTTCTCATCCTCTCCTAAGACAGTTTCTAAGAGGAATTAAAAACATCAATCCTCCAAGGAAACCTCCAGTGCCTACTTGGGACCTTAACTTCGTGTTGGAAAAACTAACTCTGCCTCCCTTTGAACCAGCAGCATCTGCAGAACTACAGTTCCTGTCTTGAAAGACCGCCTTCCTTCTGGCCATAACCTCAGCAAGAAGAGTATCTGAGTTACAGGCCCTCATGGCAGTACAGCCATTTCTTATTTTTCATCAGGACAGAGTCTCATTGAGAACCAATCCTTCATTTATGCCAAAGGTGGTATCCAGGGTCTCATTAAACCAAGCTATTCACCTGCCTACCTTCTTTCCAAATCCACAAAACAAAGGGGAGAAACTTCTGCACACCCTGGACATACACAGACAGTTGCGCTACTACTTGGACAGAACTAAAAGCTACAGAAAAACTGACCAGCTGTTGGTGGCATATGCTGCTGGTGCACAAGGAAAAGCAATTTCCAAACAGACAATTTCAAAATGTATAGGGAATTGCATTCGTTTTTGTTAATCCTTTCATGGAAAAACTGTGCCAGCTAACATTAGACCTCATTCCACCAGAGCCACAGCCACCTCCACAGCCTTCTTAAGAGGGGTGGCTACCAAGGACATCTTAGAAGCTGCTACATGGATCTCCGTGCATACATTTTCCAAGCATTACAATTTAACTTTATATTCCAGATCCAGAGCAGGCTTTGCTACGGCAGTCCTGCAGGGCATTTTAGCTACACCATCCTTTGCATAGATCCTCCACCCCCAGTTTGGCTATGGTATTCTACCCATATGTGATGACTGCAGATGCATCCTTGAAGGACATAGTACAGTTTTGTACCTACCATAAATGTAGATGTCCGATAGGTATGCATCTGCAGTCAGGTTTACCCTCCCTCCTTCCCCTCTTTGGTATTTATTGGGTACTTTCCCCTCTCATAGCTAGCTGGGGTCATCTGTTCTGGTGTATTTGTTTTATATTTAGATATATATATATATATATATATATATATATATATATATATATATGCATATATATTTCTGTGCATGTTTGGAATTTATTGCATTTCTCCAAATTTAGCCTTCCTTTGAGGGCACCTGGCATCTGGGGCAAGAAACACTGAGGAAGATGGCGTCGGCTGACGCTGTTATACCCCAGGCGCTCTGACGTCGGGGAAAGAGCGACATCAGCCGACGCCGGACCCAGACTTTGGAATCCGGCCGACCGAAGGGCTGCCTGAGGCAGGACAATCCATATGTGATGACTGCAGATGCATACCTATCGGACATCTACATTTATGGTAGGTACAAAACTGTACTTTTTTTATTATCTCAGCTGAAAAGCAAAATGACACAAGCAGAACAACCAGATTTGAAAGAGTTGCAGGATTTGTTGCATGGAGCAGAGCAAATGGGTAAACATACCTTGCAGTGTGGTTTTGATGCTTTAGAGGCCTCAAGTAGAGCTGCTGTCACGGGGTCTGTTATACGTAGACATGCTTGGCTCAAAGAGCAAACCTTACCAGATCATGTCAAAGCAAAGTTATTAGATGCACCACTTCAAAATGATGTATTGTTTGGTGTTAAAGCTGAGGAGGTACTAAAGAAAATGGAGGAAAAAGCGAAATCTATGCAAACAGTGAAAGATTTCGTGCAGGTGCAACCTCCATGCTTTAGCAGAAACTGGCCTTCAAAAAATTGGTCCTTTCCAGCCACGGACAGACCACAAAGGGGCAGATACAGATGCAGATGCCCAAGGGGTAGAGGACAGCCTCAAGGATCTTACAGAGCTAGACAGTGGCAAGAGGTGGAGAAGATAGATCACAGTCATTTAGAAAACAGACACAATGACTTCCCCCTATGCCTGCCAAACAAAGCTATAATGGCAGCACCTTTGGGCGGAAAACTGGCATTATTTTCAAAAAACTGGCACATTGTTACAAAAGACAAATGGTTTCTGGACATTATAGACAGAGGCTACAGGTTCCACTTTCACACCCTTCCAAAAATGAGAGGCTTGCCAAACCTGCCACAAAATCAAAGGGCAGAGGCACAAAGAAAAATTTCCGCGCTCATGGATATGAAAGCGATTCAAGAGGTACCTGCAAAAGAACAAGATCAAGGTTTTTATTCCAGACTATTCCTGGTACCAAGGAAGGACAAAGATTGGAGACCCATCTTAGACCTATCCATCCTAAACACATATCTACAGGTGCCAAAATTCAAGATGCTCACATTACAGCAGCTTCTTCCCATGCTGGGCAAGGAGTCTTGGCTGGTAACATTGGACCTCAAAGAGGCATACCTGCATGTCCCTATCAGACAAGATTGCAGAAGATGCCTCAGATTTCTTGCAGGTTCAACCCATTACCAATTCTCTACATTGCCCTTTGGCTTATCTACTGCGCCCAGAGTGTTTACGAAATGCCTGGCATCAGTAATTGCCTTCTGCAGACAACAAGGAATACAAATCTACCCATATCTGGACGACTGCCTGATCCAAGCGGACAGCAAGGAGATTTTATTGCAGCATCTGGCATTTGTAATAAAACTGTTAAACTACCTGGGATACACAGTGAACAAAAAGAAATCAAAACTAATACCTTCTCAACAGATAATTTTCCTGGGTGCCAGCTTAAATACAACCACCCAAATGGCCTACCTCACGCCAGACAAACAAGGGCAACTGTCTCAATACTTCAACAAAATGGCAACTTTCACCAGACTAACTGCAAGGAAAATCCTGCAGGCTCTGGGATTCATGGCATCTTGCATCCTACTAATACCATGTGCAAAGCTGCATATGAGGAAACTACAATGGTACCTAAAAAACTTACGGTCTCAACACAGCCACAGCTTGGAAACAATTATACCACTCATTCCATGCCTTCAAAAGGAATTTTTGTGGTGGGCTCAAGCATGCCAAAGAAACACAGGTCTCCCTTTCTGTTTACCTCAAGCAACTCAAATCATCACAACGGACGCCTCAGACTACGCCTGGGGAGCACACATGGCAGATCAGTGCATTCAGGGAAAATGGTCCCAAAAAGAGAAGCACCTACACATCAACCAAAAGGAGATGCTAGCCGTGCAAAATGCTCTTATGACCTTCAAAGACCTACTGCATCCAGGCCAGCTATTGATAAGGACAGACAACACCACAGTCATGTGGTACATAAACAAACAGGGGGGAACTCATTCATACCCCCTGTACAGGCAAGCCATGACCCTTTGGAACACAGCACTGGAATTATAAATTCAACTACAGGCACAATTCCTGCCAGGGAAGGAAAACACACTGGCAGACAACTTAAGCAGAAATATGACAGACCCACACGAATGGAAGTTGCATTCTCAAGTCTTCTCAAAGATAACTCTGGCATGGGGACAGCCAGACATAGATCTATTTGCTACCCACAGAAATTACCAGTTGGAAAAATTTTGTTCAAGGACCTATCATCCACAGGACTGGAAAGTGGACGCACTCTCTTTCAATTGGACAACATTGACAGTTTATGCCTTCCCGCCTCTTCCTCTACTGACCAAAGTTCTATTAAAAGCCAGAGCAGAGAGGCCACAAAAGATTCTCATTGCTCCAGACTGGCCACGACAGCACTGGTATCCTCTCCTAAATAGCCTGACACACTCACCACCATGGATCCTACCTCTAGTCCCTCTTCTGTTGTGCCAGCACAACTACAAAACCCTAAATCTAGCTGCATGGAGAATACCTTAATTTCCCAACAGACTCTCCTCTCCAAGGAGGTGCAGGATGTCATCTTGGAGGCCAGTAGACCCTCTACTAGAAAAGCCTACTCCGCCAAATGGAAACGATTTTGTTCCTGGAATCAAGAAAAGGGCCAAAATCCTTGGGTAATAAATATACCTCAAATTTTACAGTACCTAGCTGAGATGTTAAACAGTGGCCTTTCCTTCTCCTCCATCAAGATCCATGCTTCAGCCATTTCTGCACAATACAATACAGATCCTCCTTTATTCTCACATCCTCTATTAAGGCAGTTCCTCAGAGGGGCAAAAAATATAAATCCCCCCACGGAAACCACCAGTCCCAGCTTGGGACCTCAACTTCGTATTGGAAAAGCTGACCCTGCCTCCCTTTGAGCCGGCTTCTTCAACAGAGCTACAATACTTGTCGTAGAAAACAGCCTTCCTTCTGGCTATTACCTCAGCATGCAGGGTTTCAGAACTACAGGCCCTCATGGCTGTGCAGCCATTCATCATTTTCCATCAGGACAGAGTTTCCTTATGAACCAACCCTACCTTCATGCCAAAGGTAGTATCCAGTGTAGCTTTGAATCAGACTATTCATTTACCTACCTTTTATCCAAATCCACAGAACAAAGGGGAGAGACTACTACATTCCTTGGACATTCACAGACAACTTCGTTATTACTTGGACAGAACAAAGCCATTCAGGAAATCTGAGCAGCTCTTTGTGTCCTATGCTACAGGTGCTCAAGGAAAGGCTATTTCCAAACAGACAATTTCAAAATGGATAGCCCACTGCATACGCTTTTGTTATTAATTTCATGGAAAATCTGTGCCTGTATACATCAGATCCCACTCCACCAGGGCTACAGCTACCTCTGCAGCTTTCCTCAGGGGGGTCCCTACCAAGGACGTTTTGGAAGCAGCTACTTGGAGTTCAGTGCGCAGTTTCTCCAAGCACTACCACCTTCCACTATATTCAAAATCTAGAGCGGGCTTTGCCACAGCAGTCCTGCAGGGCATCCTCGCCCCTCCTAGTTCCACTTAGTGCCTACCACCCTTACTTAGCTTTGGGATTCTACCCATCTGTAATGACTGCAGCTGTATGCACGATGAACATAGTACAGTTTTGTAATCCAAAAACTCCAAGGAAAGGGTGCCACAGAACCAGGAACCAATAAAACCACAACAGGCACCCAAAGAGGCTGAAGGTAATAATAAAAAAACACGAGCCTGTAGGTGTAAGCAGCAGCAGGTTTAATCACATAAACGCCACACAATACAAAGCGTCTTCATCCACCAGACTTCCTCAGATGTAAAATGAAAGAATGAAGGCAGTTTTGTACCTACCATAAATGTAGATGTTCGAGTACTCATACAGCTGCAGTCCAGGTTACCCTCCCTCCATCCTCTCTTAGGACAGGCCTTATGACAAACACCTTTATCATACAACCTATTTGGGGTATTCTTTTATGGTGTATTTGCTTGCAACTACTGTTTTTGATTTATCTACATTGCATGTTTGCATAATATTATGTTTTGCCTTCCTTCTGGGGGCACCTGACATCTGGGGCAAGAAAAACTGAAGAAAATGGTGTTGGCTGCCTCTTTTATACCCCTGCCGCACTGACGTCAGGGAAGAAGCGACGACAGCCGACGCCGGACCTAGCCTTTGGAATTCGGCTGACTGAGGACCCGGCTGACGGCAGGATAACCCATCTGTAATGACTGCAGCTGTATGAGCACTCGAACATCTACATTTATGGTAGGTACAAAACTGTACTTTACTTCCTATGCTAGGCAAAGACGCCTGGTTGGCAACTCTAGATTTAAAACAAGCATACCTGCACATCCCAATCAGGGAATCTTGCAGAAGATAGCTATGCTTCAAAGCAGGCTACTTGCATTATCAGTTCTCTGCACTGCCCTTTGGCTTTTCTACTGCACCCAGGGTATTCACAAAGTGCCTGGCTCCAGTTATTGCATTTTGCAGGCAAAGAAATATTCAGATATATCCATACCTGGACGATTGTCTAATTCAGGCAGAAACCAAGGCATACTTCTAAATCATCTGGTGTTTGTAAGAAGAGTTCTAACTTGTCTGGGGTACACCATAAACGAAAAGAAATCACAACTGGTACCCTGTAAACAGATTACATTCCTGGGTGCAAGCTTGAACACAACTGCCCAGATGGCATTCCTCATGACAGAGAAGCAAATTCATTTGGTAACTTACTTCAAAAAAGTGGCCACAAAAACCTTGCTATCTGCAAGACAAATACTGCAAGCCTTGGGGTTCATGGCCTCCTGCATTCTTCTAATTCCATATGCAAGACTGCATATGAGGAAACTACAGTGGTATCTAAAACGTCTATGGAGTCAACGTTGTCACAGCCTGGAAACAATGATTCCTATCCTACCTTGCCTACGCCTGGAGATATTCATCGTGTTTCACTGTTGCAGTCATTACACTTGGGTTATCCTGCTGGCAGGCGACCCGCAGTTGGCCCGAGTTCCAACGTCTTGGTCCAGCATCGGTTGCTGTCTCCTCTTCCCTGACGTCAGTGCGCTAGGGGTATAAAAGTTGCAACAGACGCCATTTTCCCTAGTCTTTCTTGCCAAGCGGTGCCTGAAGCAAAAGCAGTTCGCAAGTGCCGGTTGGCCGACTCCTGAGATTTTCAAAATTGAATTCCAGAACCGAAGTCTTCAATAAGGCTAAGTTACCCTGTTGGGGAAACTTTTTCTTGCGAAGGAAGCAAATACCTCATAAGGACTTTCACTCTTTACTGTATTCCTTGCCTAGGCCCTGACCACGATGTTACTAGTTGTCGGTTTTGTGCTAGATTCAATAAACGCACTATTAAACGTCTGTTTGATTTTGCTTTACATTATTTTGGATGAAGATTTAATTATATAATGCCGTCGGAACAACCGACGACCGGAATGTATAAAAAAGCAAAGACAGGCATCCGAGGTCCAAAACCGACGACGAAGCCTCTTCTAGGCTAGTCACCGGTTCTCAGTGACGTGCTTTCGCAGCCCCTGACACCCGCTACCTCAGAGCCACAGGCCGTAACAGACAGCCACGTGGAGACACCGAAGCCTGTGGAAACTCAAGGTATTGGGCCTACGGAAACTATACCCTCAGATGGGTCCGGAGCCGCTGAGCAGGCACCAGCTTCTGAGGGTGTTTTCAGACCTTCACAGCTTACAATTAAGGCTTCTACAGCAGCAAAGGCAAAGTCAAAAACACCATTAAAGACAAGGAAACAAGTGCAGCATTCTCCAGAACAGTCATCCATGCCAAAGAAACAGATGCTTAAAATGGCCGAAGACCTTATTACTTTAATCAGGGGCTCCCATCCCCCCTCCTGACAAAAGGCCTAGGCAAGGCACATATTGATTCCTCTGATCAGGTTTTCATTTCCTCTGATTCTTCTTCTGATGAGGGCCATTCTCTCCCTCCCTATGAGGACTCTGATGCTGAAGAGTCCATTCCTTCAGCCTCACCGCCTGAGGATTATTCTTTTGAGGAAACCCTGCACACCATGAGGGAGCATTTCCATTGGGAGAGCCAGGATTACTCAGAATCCAAGAAAAGGCTCAGAGATTTCCTTTTATTGCCTCAGCACAGGCCCCTAGCTATCCCCCCTGTGCTTGATATTGTAGATGATATTTTTCCTGAATCCAGTCTGTCTCCTGATTCTTTACCTCCTGCACCAGTAAAGCCAGACAGGTACTACAGGGTCCCTGACTCTCATAAATTTCTTTACAAAAACCCCGCTGCAGACCCAGAAACAATTTCTCAGGGTCCTAAGTGGGTTAAGGCTTCTACTGCCAAAAATCCTGTCCTCTCAGATAGGGATTCCAGAGCTCTGGACAGATGGGGGGAAAAAGTTTACACTTCTGCTACTTTAGCTGTAAGAGCTTTAAACTGTCAGTTTCACATGCTTAAATATCAACAGTACCTCATGTCATTGTTAAAGCAGAAAATGGTTACAAACAGAAAGTCCTGACAATAAGGAAATGCAGGATTTATTGCATGCAGTTGAACAAGTGGGAAAGCATAGTCTGCAATGTGGTTTTGATTCATTAAAGGCTTCTTGTAGAGCCGCAGTTACAGGCTCTGTTATTCAAAGACATGCTTGGTTGAAAGAACAAAGTTTACCTGACCATGTTAAAGTAAAATTATTGGATGCTCCATTACAGCATGATACTTTGTTTGGTGTTAAGGCAGAAGAGGTGTTTAAGAAAATGGAGGATAAAGCAAAGTCAATGCAAACGGTGAAAGATTTCTTACAGGTTCAACCACCTAGATTTAGCAGAAACTGGCCTTCAAAAAGTTGGTCCTTTCCAGTGTCAGACAGGCCACAAAGAGGCAGATACCGACGCCCAAGAGGCAGATCTCAACCCCAATACACTACAGACCCAAACAATGGGGTGTTTCTGCCCCCAAAGGAGGAGAAGACAAATCACAACCTTATAGGAAACGGTCACAATGACTTCACTCTGCAAATGCCAAGCTCTTACCAGTTGACAGCACCCCTAGGGGAAAAGCTAGCACTTTTCTTAAAAAAATGGTAAATGATCACCCAAGACCAATGGGTGCTGAATATTATTGTTTCTCTGGGGTACAGATTCCACTTCCACATGCTTACAAAACCAAAAGGTATGCCAAACCTGCCACAGAACCAATGGGCAGAGGCACAAAAACAGATTGCTGCTCTTATGGCTAATGGGAGCTATTCAAAAAGTTCCACAAGAAGAACAGGGGCAAGGATTTTACTCAAGACTTTTCTTAGTACCCAGAAAAGACAAAGCCTGGAGACCAATACTGGACCTGTCAATCCTAAATAGTTTCCTGGATGTTCCAAAATTCAAAATGTTAACACTACAAC
Source organism: Protopterus annectens (assembly GCF_019279795.1). Classification (NCBI taxonomy): domain Eukaryota; kingdom Metazoa; phylum Chordata; order Ceratodontiformes; family Protopteridae; genus Protopterus; species Protopterus annectens. The sequence continues at coordinate 450,389,881 of NC_056725.1, read as the reverse complement.
AACTTCTGCCCATGCTGGGCAAGGAGGCTTGGGTAGTAACTTTGGACCTCAGGGAGGCATACCTGCACATCCCAATCAGACAATCATGCAGAAGATACCTCAGATTTATAGCAGGCTCAATGCATTACCAATTCTCTGCACTGCCCTTTGGCTTATCTACTGCGCCCAGGGTCTTCACAAAATGCCTGGCACCAGTAATTGCATTTTGCAGACAAAAAGGAATTCAAATATATCCCTACTTGGACAACTGCCTTATTCAAGCAGAGAGCAAAGACATTCTTCTAAAGCACCTGGCGTTTGTAAAAAGAATGCTAGTTTGCCTAGGGTACACAGTAAACGAAAAGAAATCAAAACTAGTGCCCTCTCAAGAGATAATATTCCTGGGTGCAAGCTTAAATACAACTGCCCAGATGGCTTATCTCACGCCAGACAAAAGCAACTGACTCATTACTTTCATATGATGGCAACAAAGACCCAGCTCAGGTATTTCAACTCAGGTATTTATTGGCAATTTTAATAATACTTCTTTGGAGTCTGTTTCCTGAACACCTGAAATAAGTAAATCAGACAGGATTTACAGTCTAGAGAAGTAGTACCTCTGCAAAAACTGTTCCAGATTCAGCTGTGTTTATGTGGTTGCCTTCAGGGGATGTAGACTGATGCCCACAGGCAATGAAACCAAAGTTTGTTTTCATTTGCAAAAAAATCTGCATTCCTCCTCCACCTTGGGTTTAAGGGGTTCCTGTCAGAACAACGAACGCTTGAAATGAACGTCCTATGGTCAACACCATATGATTGACATTTCAAGAGTTAGAAGGTTGAATTTAATGGTACCGTACGGTGCAGAATATGAGAATTTCCCTTTTCTGCACTGAAGTGTAGTCTCGGAGTTGATATATTTAAGTAGGGGAGTGTGAGGGGTGCATGGTGCCTTGCACCCCTGCTCGCACCATTAAGGTATGGTTATCTTATTTATTTTTTTAAATTATATATTCGGTCTTTTAAACTTCGACCATATGTTTTAGAAAATATGGTATTAGAAGTTTTGAAAGTTTGAATATATAACATAGACCCGGGTTTAAGGACTATAAACTGCCTGACCCACATGTTAAGATATGTTGGTAATGTTTAAACAGATGGAGAGACCTTCTTGATGAAGTACAAGATATACTTATGAAGCAAAGTTTGCCAAAACATGTCCAGACTGGATTAAGTCAGCAGGCTTGCAGTTAATTGTAGATATGACTGTATTGACACCAGTGCTAGGGCTGTTGCAGCTGGTACAGTTAGTTGGAGGCATGCTTGGCTGAGAATTCAGCCTTTACTGGATTATATTCTGTGTACCCATTGAGTGCTAGGATAGGCTTTGCCTGCTTTATGACCTGAATTGGATTAAACTGGTAATTAAGACTGGAAAAATAGGATTTTAAATGCCCCTTGAAAAAGAAAGCAAAAATGTTTGGGCCTTGTCTGATGAAAAGTCTTCAAAAGGCAGGTGAAGAAAGAATGAAAATATACATGCAACAAAGAAACATGTGCATCCCCTTATGTAAAGTGTAACAGATGTTTGCCAGCCAAACACTGGCAATAGGAAGCTATTCTGGACAGAAAATATAAATAAAGGAAAGCATTTGAAAATGGTCAGTTGAGTGATGACATGTCCTCTGAGGCAAGCAAAAAGACAGAAGCAAGGATAATGCACCCCCCCCCCCCAGCTGAAAGAGTGTTTCCAGTTTTTGACTGTCTGATCATACTCCCACAGCCCAGCCTTTGTCTCCTTCTGTTCGCCTCACATTCTAAGAGGAAGATTGTTTTTTTTTTTTCAGAGCCAGGTAGGTTCAGTTGTCCACAGTCTATAGAATTCAATTCAGGGTCTTTCTACCTTTCATTGCAATGCTCTGACTTATCCAAACATGTTAATTTTTTGTTTTAATATCTTTATTAAATCCCATTTTAGACAGTGACATAGGATCACATACCTTAATAGAAGACAGAAGCGTAACTAAGGTGGGGTGAAGGGGGCAGATACTACGTGAGCAAAATAAGGAGGATGAACATCAGCTGCTGATTAAGCTTTAAATCACAGTAGCAGCATTCAAAAATAAATTCTGGTACTGTAATTTGTCAGCTCTGAAGAACTGCAGAGCTTAAGTGGGTGGTATGGTAGCTATAACAGAGCGCTTGTTACAATGTATGCATGTATATATTTGTAGTTAGCAGTTTGCTACATATTACTTGAAAGTAGACAGAAAACTATTTTTTTTGTGTTCCTCAAAATCCCTAGTGTAGTGTGATGGTTGGCTTAAATTGTTAAAACAAATTTTAAAGCCTAGAAGCGTATTGAACATTTTAAACTTTTAGCTTAATGTAACTTGTGTGCAGGCCATCTGCATTGTTTCAATGAGAGCAGGCTTTGTCTCTGTAGTAAATAAATTATTTTTTGTTCGTTTGTTCCTCAACTTAGAGTTGAGGAACACCAGACTGGGTAAGGGCACCAGGTGCTGGTTGAACCAGTTACAGCTCTAATAGAGAAAACATACCATAGTAACATTTTGCATGCAGTATACATGTGTGTGTTTTTAATAATTATTATTCTCTCTAAAGTTAAATAAATTGCTAAATCACTGCCTTCTCATAAACCTCACTCCTCCTTCTGACCATTATTGTACATGTCTTCTTCCCCAAAATGATGTTTATTTCTATGTAATTTGCTCCTTTCCTTTTCTAGTGATCCCTCGTCCAGTTCTTTCATCGCCTAACTTTAGTTGTAGTTGATTCAGGGTTTGATTTCCTTTTTGTAATTGCTTTTTTTGGCAGGCAGAAACATTCGACTTAGTAAAGCTTTAATGTGTGTAGGTAATTCTGATCCCGTGTCCTAGTTCAAAAAGAATAATTTCCTTAGTTACAATAGTTTGCTTCCCCAACATTTCTGACAAAGTACTCTCTAGAGATTTTTTATTAAAAATACACCCTCTCATAAGATCCCCAGACAACATGATCATAGTTCTCTCTTTCCTATGACACCTCCAGCATTTGCTATTTACCTGAGGTAAAACTCTCTGAAGTCTGCTTGAGATATAAAATACCCCTGCAGACACTTCTAAGCAAAAGTTCTAAACCTTCTGGATTATGTTTGCATACTTGGGAGCCATACAGATACTGCCCCATCATCTTTTTGTATATTGCTTTTCTGGTCTCTTCCCAGTCTCTTCTGACTTCATCTAATTGATTCTAGTAGTTATCATGCAGCATTTTGTATGTCCTACTAATTATCCCTTTTTTAACAGCAGCTTATATTCTAGCCTCAGCTAGGAACTTATTTTGTACTCCCATATCCCCTTCTCGTTGCTTGTGCTCTTTTATCAATCCCTGATAGGGAAGGCGGTCTCTAACCTGCATTTAAAATGTTGGCTTAGTCTCATTCTGCCATGTTACCCTTCCCTGTATAGTTATTTGCTGTCAATACCTTGATTCCTTTGCTAATTACCACTAGTATATTCCAGCCCCCCTTACCTATTTTCTATGTCTAGCTTGCAGTCATCCATGTTGGTGAAATCTCCTTTCTGCATTACTGTGTTGGCTTAATTTGTTAGAGTACTGTCTAGTACTTTATAAATACAACAATATGTTTGGTGGTTATTCTCCTTGAGACTGCATCCAGAATTATTTTTGGTGGTTGTTATTCTCTTTAAGTACTTCTATCTAAAATCCTAGTCTGTATCTTTATTTCTCATATTCCCTCTTTTCTGCCCATGCTGTTTATATTAGCCTTAATTTGTGCAGCTCTGAAGTATCCCTTCAAGTGAGATAATCCCAAAATACCTTGTTGTTTGGGAAGGATGCCATTTAAATTCTTGTCCTCTCCTAAGTAAATGTATGCAACTTATTATTGTCCACAACTTCTATTCTAGTAAATAAAAATATGCCTGACCTGTATATAAAACTAAAGGGACTAAAGACATTTTCACTTCTTGTATCTTATTGTCCATATCCATATCAACAGCATCCAGTCTTTCCATTTTTATATTATTTTTTATTTAATACCTTTTCATAGATCCTTCACTGCCCCAACACAAAACACTTTCTAATTCATACTTCTAAATACCTCAACTTATTTCCTGTAAGTATGGTTGTTGTTGAACCAAGTCGTGTATGGGCTCATAGTTTACTGGTATAGCTTTTGTTTTATCTTCATTAATTTTATATCCAGACTTTAACCTATCTCACAATGATCCATAACACAAAAAGTCACTGAATTTATCAATTAAAAAATATCTTCTGCAAACAAAGCTAACTTTTCTAAATTTCAGATTTACTTATTTTCTTTGCTGATGGTTCTAAATAGAAGCGAAATAACTTAGGGGAAAGTGGACATCCCTGCCTGGTTCCTCTGTTCAAACAGAGAGGACCCCCCCACCCACGTGCATGTGCACACACACACACACACACACACACACACACACACGCAAACTTTAATTTTTGCCTACAATCCCTCATATATCCTCCTAATTAACCTTATTATTTTGTCAGGGAATGTAAATGCTTACATTGCTCTACTAATAAAATCCCAGTTTACTCTGTCGAATACTTTCTTCATATCAAGACCCACCAATAACGGTGGCATTTTCTTACATTTTGCTTCTGTATTTATCATTATTGTTCTAAGAATGTTGTCAAATGTTTACCTCCCATCCATAAAACCATGTTTATCCATATCAATCAATGTCGGCATCACATTTGCCGTTCTTTTAGCCATTATAGACATAAACACTTTATAATCGTGGTTTAGAATCAAAATGGGTATATATGAAGCTGGATCTGATAGATACGTTTCAAGTCTTTTTGGGATACAGAGTTAATGAAGATAAAACAAATAGCTATGAACTATGTACTCACACATGAATTGACTCAATGATACCATATTTATGGGGACATGATAAAATAGTACTTGGTATGAGTTGAAAGGGATTCTGTTATGGCACCTAAGGATATATGGGAAGAGACAAAACAAAAGATAATACAAAAACTGAGAAATTGGAAGCACTGTTTTACAGATATATGAATAGCAAGATCCAAGTATGGAACATGTTTTAGTCGCTTTACTTTTATACACAGGTCAGGCAAATTTTTATCAACCAGAGGAGAATTTGTGGATCTTGACTGATAAAGAGTTGAAGGATTTTATCTGGTATGGGAAGAGGTCAAGTGGGATAAGTTAATCCATCCAATTGAATAAGGTGATTTGGGATTACCTGATTTGAAAAGGTATTTCCAAGCTACAGCACTAAGGTTCCTATGCACAGGGCAAGCAGAAAGCTATAATTCAAAGTGGAAAGGGGTTATGATGAAACAGAGGAAGTTCAAGAAACAAGGAGGGACTGGGATTTTGGATGCAGATCCTTAAAGAGAATAACCACAACCATACAGATTATTATATTCATAAAGTAGCAAAAAATATTCTAAGAACTAAGCCAACATGGGAATGGAGAAAGGAGAGAGTGCAGATAGGGATGACTTCAATTTAGGGGTGCAGAGAATAGGCAAGGGGGGGTGGCTGGAATTTACTAGAGGAAATTGGCAAAGGAGCCAAGGTATTGGGAGCAAATAATTAGAGAGAAAAAGGTAACTCAATGTGAAGAGGCCAAAAAATCATTTGGACTGGAGGCTAGAGATTGTTTCCCTATCAATGATTAATATTGGAATATTGGCAAGGAGAAAGGAGTATGGGGTTCTTAAGCGAATGACCTGCACTGGTAGAGTTTTTAGTACAATCTAGAATAGAAGCTGCGGTTAAAAAGCGGTAATTTGTAGGGCATATAAAATATTGCATGATAACTATAGGAATCAATCAGAGGAAGTTAGAAAGAATTGGGAAGAGAGACTGGATAAGCGATTCACAAAGAAAGAATGGGAGGATATATGTATTGCTCCCAAATATGTAACAAAGGCTAGAAGATGTAGGATCTTTGCTCTGAAGTGTTTGCATAGGTGTTTTTATACTCCAAGCAGACTCAAATACTGGAGAAGTAAGAGGTAAGTGGGAACATATTTCTGGAAGAGTGTAATGAGTTAAAGTTTAAAAATGCCCTCCAGACTACTTTGTCAGAAATACTGGGTGAGCAAATCGGTGTAATTAAGGAACTGATTTTTTTTCGATCTGTGGTACAGAATTGGCAAGACATACATAGTAAGGCCTTGCTGAGTTGAATTCTGGTGGTTGCCAAAAAAAAAAAAAGCCATTACTAGAGAATGGAAATCGTAGTCTAAACCAACCATACTAGAAATAGTGAATATAGTAACAATCGAAAAAAGAACTGGAAATGGAATCGTCAGAAAAGGGTAGGAGCAAATTACATTGAAAAAATTTGAATTGTGGGAACAGTGCATACAAAATAATGTTTTAGAGGAGAAATGAGGTTTAAAGGAAGGCAGGACATCCATTTCCACAATTAAACAAGTATGAGAACTAGAGAGACTAGTTTCCACTCCTTGAGACATCAAGTTTGGGGATTAATTTTGCCCTTGTTGGAATTAGCCAGTACACCTGTTACAAAATTGCTGTCCTGGATGTCAGATTGTAATAGCATTGATCTCACTGTGTAGAATTTCCAAGCTGCAAACTTTGATGCGTAAAAAGCCATGCATAGATTTTTTTCACAAAGACATATTAAGGACTAATCCTCCTTCCATTGCTTTCAGTATCATTCTCAAAACATGCAAAGTGATTGATAAGGCCCTCTTTCAACTGAAACTGTGTTGCAAAATACAACACCTTAGATCCAGTACTGCCCAGTCGCTAACGAAGAATATATTCATCTGTCTAATTAAATATGCTTGCTGTTCCCCTAACAACCTTTCACTCCAACTCAAATATGCAAAAATGTCAAATAGCAATGAACAAAATTTGCAAGTTTGCTGTCCATAGTACACACCATTGCTCAGTGTTAGCCAAGGTCAAAAAACAACCCCTCTGCTTGCCTTGCAGATCTGTAAAATCATTAAACTCTGTCACTGCCCCCACTGAATTCCATATTGTCTATATGACAACAGAGATATTCTCTTAGAGATGAACACAGTGAAGCCCTTGCCGCGATTATACCAAGATGCAAAACAGTCATAGAGGACAGAGCTTTATCTGAGCTTGTGCTTTCCTTTTGGAATCGGCTCCTTGTAAAAACAAGACAGGAAACCACCAACAGTCTTTTCAAAGGCAGACACAAATAAACCCTTCTGAAGGACTCCACCTGTTTTTTTTTTTTTTTTAAAGAAAAGGGTAAATTAAAAAGGTCCTAGAATACTAAACCTTAAGCCTTGTATGGTTACACTATTTCTGCTGCAGTCACTTTCAGCTACCTAAAATTTAGTGCCAACATTGATTTTAAAACAATTTTAGTGCTTCAATGTTTGGTCGCAGTCCTGAATCTATTATTCTAATGCACACACACACGTATATATGCTTGTGTGTGTGTGTGTGTGTGTGTGTGTGTGTGTGTGTGTGTGTGTGTATATGTATATATATGTATATGTGTGTGTGTGTGTATATATATATATATATATACACACACACACACACACGTGTGTATATATATATATATATATATATATATATATATGTGTGTGTGTGTGTGTGTATGTATATATATATATATATATATATATATATATGTGTATGTATATATATATGTATGTACGTATATATATATATATATATATATGTCATGTTCTTGTTCAAAAAACTCCTTCAGTGGCATATCATGTTTGTATGTTTTGATCTGTTGTAACCATTCATGTTCTCTGTATTTTTACTTGTAATATTAATTGTTGGGTCATGGAATGAAAAAGGTCTGGCAACCAGCTCACACGCCCAGTTATAAAAAAAGAAATAATCACATAACTGTGCAACAGACAACTCTGCTTCCATTTTCCCTAAGTTCCACAACAACTGGAGTTTTTTCCCCCATCTGATGGGTATGCATAGGCAGTTAAGGTGTTATTTTGAGATACTGAAAAGCTTTAGCCAAAAAGAGAAGTGAATTTTTCATTTAAAGCAGGACAGACCAGCTTCTAAGTAAAGTCTTTGAAGGAGTATCTACCTTTATTGAATTTTGTCATGAATACCATGGGAAAATCAAACAAGAGTAGGTAAAATCTCGCCTTCTTTTCAGAAATGTCTCTGCCCAACACATTTAGTCAGCAGCCTAGGTTTCCATACCCACCTTCTGTTAAGATTATAAGTTATTCATTTTAGTGTAGAACAGATGCAGTTTTGTGGAACATGTTGGCTACTTCCCCAAGGTATGTGGTCAGGACATAGACTGCTTTAGTTCTCCTAAACAACCATAGAGTGATGCTGCAGCATTGAGCCCTATAATTAACACAGTACAGTTGTGCTTGCAAACTCAGCCTAACAGTAGATGTCTGAATCACTACTGCAGTGTAGACTCCCTTCTGCCTGCCTTGAATATTGTTTTCAAAAAGATAAGACTAGAGTCTGTCTTTCTCTTACTGTGTTCTTTTCCCCCTTAGTTTGCGGATGGAGAGAGCTGGATAGGAGATAATCTTATGTACTAATCTGTCTTGAGAGTGATTTTTAACTGGAAATGGGATATTTAGAAGAGGGTAGGAGTGAGTTACATAGAAAAATTAATGGAAATTGTGGAAAAAATACATACAGATGAGGAGTGAGGTTTAAAAGAAGGCATGATTTGAATGAGCTATGTAATGTTTGACTGATAGTGACTGGATAGATGTGATGTTTAAAGTTTGCAACTAAAATTGTCAATGTGGTTTGTTTTCATTTATATAAATGTATGATTGCCTGTGTCATAAGTGATAATTTAATAAAGATGTTTCATGTTTAATAAAATAAAAAAAAGAGTGATTTTCAAGTCTAGACTGAAAGGCAGACTTGTTGGTGACGCTTGTTTTTACGCAAAAAGAAATAAGGTGCAGACTGTTCTGTGTTTTCTACTTTGCATTTAATTTATGTATTCACTGTGTAGAAGATATCACCTCAGTCTTCCTCAATGCACGCGGACACACACACACACATATATATTCTTGAGGTGTGTGATGGTGTGGTAATATGACAAGATGGCCATATATCCTCTTGTGCCTAATTCCCAAACTGGGTTGTAGTTGAGAAGATGATAAAATGCAATGATCATGGCTTATCAGCTGAGGTTTTACACATACATTTATGGTCTCCATTCTTAATTGAAGCAAACTGATGATAAAAATAGAAGATCCCTAATGCACCTTTTGAGCTGTGCCAGTAGAACTTGCCGATTATTGCGACATGCAAATATGAAAGCATGTGCTCTCAGTATGAAAAATCAACACAGCTGCTTTGGGCTATAACCAGTACCTCCAAAAAGACGAACCAGTGACCCAAAAGTCTCAATATCACGAACACTTTATTATGATCCTCTCTTAAAGTGCGATAAATCCACATACACTTTTCGTTGCAACACGTAACGCTAACTTCTTCAGAAGACATAACATGTGTTTAATTATACAAGGTACTTATATAGTAGCCTTGTATTAAATCATCAACAATTAATCAATCAGTTAATTCATTTAATTATATAAAATAAAATAATATAATATAATTAATTTACTAGAATCGGACCCCCATAACTTAAAACTATAGGTATAGCAAAAATAAATACATAAATATATCATACTTTAAATATTACTACTATCAAATCATTATAGCATTTTAACCTACAAGATTATAAACCTATACAGGAACGACACTTACACTATTACCTTAAAATACCATCGGTTCACATTACTTGTTTAATAATCATGTTTTTTAAAAAAAAAATATATATATATATATATATATATATATATATACCCTTACCATATAAATGAATTTATTTAAGAGTATTATTTAATTCTTAAAACATAAAAGTATTGTTAAAAATATATACTTTAAACCTTGTATGTCAATTCATTATACTATATAAATTTAATGCTTTTAATAAATATTTATAAATAACATAATTATAAATATTTATATATAAATATAACCATACAAAAATAATAACTGTTTAATACTTATTTAAAAACATCTAAAAACATTATAAAATTATGTATATATATATATATATATATATATAAAAATGCGTAAATATAGGTAAATATAATTAAGTATCAATAACTGGAATGTACTAAAAAGCCAACAACTGTATGTAAATAATGCAACACATATATTAAAACTGAATAACTAGCAAATTCTTATCTATAGTATTATGATTTGAACAGGTCACTAATTACTTCTCCAAATTCTTAAGCCTTAAAATACATTTAATAGAGGTCATTTCATTAATACCAGGAAACTGATTGGCATTCGTTTTCAATTGCCATATAAGCTCTTTAAAAAACATGATTATTAAACAAGTAATGTGAACTGATGGTATTTTAAGGTAATAGTGTAAGTGTCGTTCCTGTATAGGTTTATAATCTTGTAGGTTAAAATGCTATAATGAGTTGATAGTAGTAACATTTAAAGTATGGTATATTTATGTATTTATTTTTGCTATACCTATAGTTTTAAGTTATGGGGGTCCGATTCTAGTAAATTAATTATATTATTTTATTTTATTTTATATAATTAAATAAATTAACTGATTGATTAATTGTTGATGATTTAATACAAGGCTACTATATAAGTACCTTGTATAATTAAACACATGTTTTGTCTTCTGAAGAAGTTAGCGTTACGTGTTGCAACGAAAAGTGTATGTGGATTTATCGCACTTTAAGAGAGGATCATAATAAAGTGTTCATGGTATTGAGACTTTTGGGTCACTGGTCCGTCTTTTTGGAGGTTTGTCTTTGTTGGATTTGTGATTAGAAGTTGTTTTCATTGATTCAGTACCCGCTAGTGCCTCAACTTCCACTTTGGATCTAAACGAAGGTGAAGGGAACCTTACTGCCTTAATCGAGTTGCTTACACAGAAGGTCGATAGACTATCGCAACGGATGGATGAAGCGGATCGGACTCCACAAGCTGCGACGCCGGTAGTTGTTCAGAGACCCGAAGGGGTTCCAGCGTCAACAGTCCTGATGACTAATTTAGGTACGTCTCAGTGCCTGAATAGAGTGGAAGCACAAGGAGACCAGAGAGGTAATCCAGGCAGGGGCTGGACCGCAGATTACAGGAATGCAGGGTAGAGAACCTCTTTCTACTTGGGTACACAGGTCTTTTTCTTTTACTGGACTACAACCGAGTAGCAGTTTACTTACAGAGCAGGAGTTAAGAAACGACATTAGCTCTAAATTGAATTTGTTCGACGAGAAACTTTTTAAAGTGCGGAAATTGCAGTTGGAAATAGCGTATTTCCGTGAGTGTATTAAATTAAAAATTGTCCCTAAAGGCTTAAGGCACTGGCAATTTCCTTCGGGCCTGATAGAAGGCTCACCGTTCCATGCTGCACTTATTGCATTGTTTGACAAGCATGGCATAGAGTTGCTGGAAGTGTTTTGTGTACATTATCAAGAGATGGTTGACGCTTTACTTGGAGAAATTGAAATTTTGGATAATTCTATCAAAACTGACATTAATTTTGTAAGCTATCAATTTGAATATGATAGATGTTTCATAAGTATTGATAATCACCTATCCAAAATGAATGTTACAAAAACTAAGAAGATAAATAGAGATCTGAAAGACTATTGTGAGGGTAAAGCTTACCCCCACCCCCCTCAACCATTTAGAGTAACTCCTAGTAATTTTAGTAATGTACAGATCTCTGAGCGACAATGTGAAATGGAAGGTGGTTCTAATGTGCAGCAAACTGAAACTGGGGTAACCCCCCAGTTTGAATCAACACCCAATGCTGATAACAATGTTAGGAGAAGTGAGAGGTTGGTGCAACAGTCGAACTGTAATGCCCAGGCTAATTCGAGAGCTACTGATAACCTAAATAGGAACAATGGGACATTAAACAAAATGAAAAATGTGGGGAATCAAAATTTTCAAGGGCAAGCCTCGAGTTCGACACCACAGAACAAGAGAGTTACGAGGAACAGGAGGAAGAGGTGGTAGCTGATGTGTCGCTACCAATGTGTCCATTAAATGACTATCCTAAATGTACTGTTGTTACTAATTCTAAAGCTGATTTTAAGATCTTTAATTACACTAGCCTTGCTATCTGTAATGACACGGTGGAATTGTTGAGTAGGGGTTATACTTTTGTACCATCAACTACTTTTAATATAGCCCACACTTTAATCGACTTGAAATTGTTTATTAGAAAACTCAATTTGTTGTTTCTGATGGGGGGCGATTTTAGTGAGAAGTCCGACTTTTTTGTCTCTAGTGTTTATAACCCTCCTCTTCATCCTTCATTGTTATTATTTGAAAAAATCATGTAAATGGATTTGTGGAATTTGAAGGATGTAAAAAATAGATATAATTATAACATGACAAGAGAAGAAAAGGAATTAATAAACTTATTAAAACAAGCCCCTATACGTGTAATGAAGCCGGATAAAGGTGGAGGGCTAGCCATAATGTTTAACAGTGATTATGTTGAAAAAATGACAATAATTTTGGACAGTGACACCTACTCAAAATCATCACAGAATGAAATGAATTTGGCACATAGTAGGATTAGATCTCTGTATGAAGAATTGTACATTGAAGGTAGGATTAATAATGATATGTACAATTACCTCCAGCAACCAAGTGTTAAAATACCAGTATTGTTCGGGATCCCAAAGGTCCACAAAGATTTACATAATCCACCTATGAGGCCTTTAGTGGATGGTAGAAATAGTATGACTTATACTTGTTCAAAAGTGATAGATAAAATCTTGCAGAAATATATTAAAATGGAAAGACAGATTTCTAAAGATTCATGGTCTTTTCTTAAGTCTATTGATGGCTTACAGTTTTCTACTACTGGATTTTTTATTACTGTCGACGTTAAGGACCTTTATTCATGTATTCCACATGATAAAGCGATAGAATGGGTTACTGACATGTTGAGGCTCCTAGGAGCGCCCCTTAGTGAAATCCAGCTAGTGAGTGAACTTATAGATACAGTTCTTTCCTATAATTTTATATTATTTAATAAAGAAATCTTTCACCAGAGGATTGGGGTGGCAATGGGGTCCCCATGCGGTGCCAGTATCGCTAATCTTGTGATGGCATTTTGGGAGAGGAACACTGTACTGAAAAATGAAAGAATTAAAGATAAGGTAGCATTTTACACTCGGTTCCTCGATGATATTTTTATGTTGTATGAAGACGTACAGGATGGGATTGATCAAATGATGGCAGTTTTTAATAATAGCACCAACTTTTTAGAATTCACATTTAAATTTAGTAAAGATTCTATTAACTACTTGGATGTTGACTTGAAAAAAGATTACGTCAACAAAAGGTATATGTCTACTATTTATAGGAAGGAGACATATTCGAATATGTTTTTACATTTTTCAAGTAGCCACCCTACCCACCAGAAAAAAGCGGTCATTAAAGGCCAATTGGTTAGGGCGGCTAGGATGATAACAAGAGACACTGATTTTCTTGAAGAATGTAACTTAATTGGAAAGATTTTTCCTGCAGAGAGGGTACCTTAATGAACTTATTCGTGAAATTGCCACAGAGGTTAAGAATAAAAGATGGGGACGTATGTACATTCCCCTGTTGGGGGGGGGGGGGTCTGTGGTAGAAAGTAATCACCCAAGTGTAGAAGCACCAAGTGAAATTAGGTTACCGTACTTGTGTAGTTTCATTACTTGTTTTAATTTAGATGCTCAAGACATCAAAAATATTTTATTTAAAAATTGGCATTTATTAGCCACGGACAGCAATTTGAGATGTCTATTGCCTGATAAACCAAGGGTAATTTATAAAAGAGGGTTGAATTTCAAAGAAATTTTTGCAAATTAAGAACTGCAATTTACCAGTAAATGCTGGAATGTTTAAATGTAATATGTGTAACTATTGTAAGTTTGTTGAAGAAGGCTGCACCTTTACAATAAGGAATTATACTTACAGAATTAAGAATAGATTTAATTGTAGTAGCCGACAATTAGTGTATATGGCTAAATGTGTAAAGTGTGCAGCCTTCTATATTGGTAAAACTGATAGAAAGTTACACGAAAGGATTTACGAACATATATACAGTATTAATAAGGTGAAGTTAGAAAATGCACTTGCTAGGCATTGCCATGCAAATGAGGGTCATTTCTTTAAATTTAAAGCAATTGACCAGGTATCTGATGACCCTAGGGGAGGTTATGAGCCACTAAAGTTGGATAGAAAAGAGCTTATATGGCAATTGAAAACGAATGCCAATCAGTTTCCTGGTATTAATGAAATGACCTCTATTAAATGTATTTTAAGGCTTAAGAATTTGGAGAGGTAATTAGTGACCTGTTCGAATCATAATACTATAGATAATTTGCTAGTTATTCAGTTTTAATATATATGTTACATTATTTACATACAGTCGTTGTTTTTTTTAGTACATTCCAGTTATTGATACTTAATTATATTTACCTATATTTATGCATTTATATATATATATATATATATATATATATATATATATATATATATATATACATACATAATTTTATAATGTTTTTAGATGTTTTTAAATAAGTATTAAACAGTTATTATTTTTGTATGGTTATATTTATATACAAATATTTATAATTATGTTATTTATAAATATTTATTAAAAGCATTAAATTTATATAGTATAATGAATTGACATACACGGTTTAAAGTATATATTTTTAACAATATTTTTATGTTTTAAGAATTAAATAATACTCTTAAATAAATTCATTTATATGGTGAGGGTATATATATATATATATATATATATATATATATATATATATATATATATATATATTTTAAAAACATGATTATTAAACAAGTAATGTGAACTGATGGTATTTTAAGGTAATAGTGTAAGTGTCGTTCCTTTATAGGTTTATAATCTTGTAGGTTAAAATGCTATAATGAGTTGATAGTAGTAACATTTAAAGTATGATATATTTATGTATTTATTTTTGCTATACCTATAGTTTTAAGTTATGGGGGTCCGATTCTAGTAAATTAATTATATTATATTATTTTATTTTATTTTATATAATTAAATAAATTAACTGATTAATTGTTGATGATTTAATACAAGGCTACTATACAAGTACCTTGTATAATTAAACACATGTTTTGTCTTCTGAAGAAGTTAGCGTTACGTGTTGCAACGAAAAGTGTATGTGGATTTATCGCACTTTAAGAGAGGATCATAATAAAGTGTTCGTGGTATTGAGACTTTTGGGTCACTGGTTCGTCTTTTTGGAGGTTTGTCTTCGTTGGATTTGTGACTATAACCAGTACCTGCCACAACCAAATTAGCTTCCCACTGCATCGCTAGAGAGAAGACTTTTGAAAACTGGCTTCCCAGGATCAACCATATTCAATATGTGCTCAGTGACTTATAGTAATAGACTCCTTCTAGTAACTGAAACATTTTGTATGTAAAATAATTTTATTCAGTAACAAACAACTTAAAAAATTAAAATAGTACGTTATTTTCTTATTTCATATATATTTGTTTCCTGCTCATTTTTGCTATTTTTTTGTCCTATAACTTTACTTTTTCCCTTATGTGTGTCCATTTTATAGATGCCGCGGTGGTGTAGCAGTTAGCATTGTTGCCTCACAACAAGAGGGTCTCCCGTTCGATTCTCGGATGGAGCGCCTTCTGTATGGAGTCTGCATGTACTCCCCATGGTCGAGTGATGTTTAAAGACACGCAGGTAGGTGCGTGCATGAATGGGTGTGCCTTCTTTGAAGGTTGGGCGTCGGGCTGGCACCTCAGCACCATAAAAATCCACTGCCAATCATTAGCAGACCACAGTTCCGCTGTGGCGACCCCTAACTGAAAAGCTGAAAGAAATTACTTTTTATGTGTGTCCATTTTATGCACCTCCTGCTAATCACTTGTCCACCAAGAGATTTCACCCCAGCTTTTCTACTTATTTCCCTCTTTTTTTCTTTCTATAATCAGGGTAACTATTTATTAAGATACACCTTTTTGATTTTGCCTTCAAGTCCTTTTGTTCACTATCTGCTGTATTGTCAGTCTTAGTTATAATATCCTAATAACTTTGTTCTATTTTTGTTTTCCATCACCTTTATATATTCCTTTTTTTAATATTATTAACAGTAGGCTTTGTAATGCCTTCATATATCTTGTCTCACCAGAAACTCATTCTGTATTTAACAGAGGCATACTTTAAGTTTGTTTGTTTGTTAAATACTTGGTGTTCTTGAAAAAAAAAAATCCTTAAAATTTGTTAGACTAGAATGTAACAGCAGCTATGTCTTTGCTTATGCTATTTTATAGTTTTTACATGTGAGCGCACACACACAGATTTCCAGGAAAAGCTAATACCTTTGCATTGCCACCACACCTCCCTGAATGTTAGCATGCTGCCACCAGCCAGAGCCGTCTGACACACCAGGGATCACAGTTACTGAACTCTCTTAAAGTAAGCCAGCCATGTTACACTTACTAATGGTAGCTGTAGGCACTATCACCTCAAACGATGGCTGTCAGCAGTTAATATTTCACCAGTTCTGTACAATTACCCGTACACAGTTTTAACACATTTTGATTTGTGCAGTACCTAAATTATACAACGCTCGCTGTAAACTAAGCACACAGAAAGTGTATACTCTTGTACAGATAAACTGAAATAAAGGATGTTCTTCATCTCACATTGCTGCAGTCCTTACACTTGGGTAGTCCGCTGTCCTCGGTCGGCCCGAATATCAAAGTATAAGGCTGACGTCGGTCAAGGCGCATTTGACTGACATCAGGACGTCAGGGTACAAATGCGCATGACCGACGTCATATCCTCAGTCTTTTTTGCCGCATGGTCCGATGCAGAAGCAGCATTGCAAGTGCCGGTTGGCGTTCTGAGATTTTTCGTTTTCGAAGTTTCAGACCGAGTCAAAGTTGGCTAAGTACCCCGTTGGTAAATATTTTAGTTTTTCTTGCCTCAGTGGTTTACCGGATGTCAGAAAAAGTGAATAATTACATTTCTTGTGGGAAACAGATACCGCATAGAGATTATCATACTTTGTGTATTCCTTGTTTAGGGCCTGAGCACGACGTTGTTGGCTGTCGCTCTTGTGCTAGATTTAATAAACGCACTATAAAGAGAAGGTTGGATTGTGCCAGGTTAGTCTTTGGGAAGCGGTGCAATTATAAAATGCCGTCGGATGCTCCGACGCCCGCTTCTTCGAAGAAGCGCAAGGACAAAGCAGTCAAGCCTAGGCTGGAAGAACCGTCTGTACCGGACGCCGGTTCTTTAGAGGTGTCGGTGGAGCCGGTGGTTCCACCGGAGATTTCTTTGGGTTCCCAGGGAGAGACTTTGTTATTGCAGGATGTGGCCTCTCAGGAGACAGGTCAGGCTGAAGGGGCTTCTCAGGTTACTTTACTCCCCTCCCTTCCTAAGGTGGTTAGGCCTTCTCCTTCTGTTGCCAAGGCTTCTCCCAGGGGCAGGCCAGGTTTAGCTTCAGTTGGTGTCACCCCTAGTTCTTCAGGAACTGTGCCCAAGAAGCATATGCTTAAAATGGCAGAAGATTTGATTACTTTGATTAGGGGTTCTTTGCCCCCTCCTGATAAGAGACCTAGGGTGGAGCCTGAGCCAGGGAGTTTTGAGCAGGCTTCGGATGTTTCAGAGTCTTCGGCTGAAGACTTGCAGGAGTATTCTCATTATTCTGACTCTGATGTGGATGATTCTACTCCTTCTGCTTCTCCTCCTGAGGATTTTTTTTTCAGAAACTCTTCATTCTATGAGGGAGCATTTTAAGTGGGAAGGCCAGGACTTCTCTGATTCCAGGAAAAGGCTTAGGGAATTTTTGTTTTTACCCCAGCATAGGCCTTTGGCTATACCTCCTGTTTTAGATGTGGTGGAAGATGTTTTTGCAGAGGCTTCACTTAATCCTGATTCTTTGCCTCCTGCTCCTGTTAAACCTGATAGGTATTACAGGGTGCCTGAAGCTCATAAGTATCTTTTTAAGAGTCCTAGGGCAGACCCAGAAACTGTTAGTCAGGGCCCTAAAGGTGTTAAGGCTTCTGTTGTCAAGAATCCGGTTCCTTCAGACAAAGAGGCCAAAGCTTTGGATAGATGGGGAAAGAAAGTTTATACTTCTTCCACTCTAGCTATGAGGGCTTTGAATTGCCAGTTTCACATGTTAAAATACCAAAACTATCTCCTTTCACAATTGAAGTCTAAGGTTGATGCTCTGGCGGAAGGTGTTGATTGTAAAGAGTTGCAAGATTTAGTACATGTTTCTGAACAGGTGGGTAAGCATTCTTTGCAATGTGGTTTTGATGCTGTACAGGCCTTGTCTAGGGTGGCTGCCACTGGGTCAGTTCTTCGCAGGCACGCCTGGCTGAGGGATCAGAATTTATCTGACCATGTTAAAACAAGGATTTTAGATGCTCCTTTACAATCTGATGTGTTGTTTGGTTCTCCTGTTGAGACTGTTTTAAAGAAAATGGAAGACAAGGCTAAGTCTATGCAGACTGTTAAAGATTTTTTGCAGGTTCAGCCTCCAAAGTTTAGTAGAAATTGGCCTACTAAGGGGTGGATGTATCCTCCTTCTGATTCCCAGTCTAGGGGTAGATCTAGACGTGGTAGGGGCATAGCACAGGGTTCTTTCAGGCCTCGAACAGGGAGTTCTCCTGCACAGTCTTCAGGTGAGGGCAGGGGTCAGTCCTTTCGTAAACAGACCCAATGACCTACCTTTTCAGCTGCCAGAGCCTTCTCGTCTGGCAGCACCTTTGGGAGGAAGGTTGGCACTTTTCAAAGAAAATTGGAGTTTAATTACCCAAGACAAATGGGTATTGGATATCATACACCAAGGTTACAGGTTTTATTTCCATACCTTGCCTCCTTTCAAAGGCATGCCAGACGTTCCTCCTCCACAAAGAATAGAGGCTCACAAGCAAATTTCTCTGTTACTCCAGCTAGGGGCCATTCAGCCGGTCCCTATGCCAGAAGTGGGCCTAGGATTTTATTCTCGCCTGTTCCTAGTACCAAAGAAAGGGGACACGTGGAGACCAATTTTGGATTTATCTATCCTCAACACTTATCTGGACATTCCCAAGTTCAAAATGTTGACGCTACAGCAGCTTTTACCTCTGCTGGGCAAAGATCATTGGATGGTAACTTTAGATCTCAAGGAGGCTTATCTTCATGTTCCTATCAGACTGAGTTGCAGGAAGTATCTGCGTTTTCGAGCTGGGACTTCTCATTATCAGTTCTCTGCATTGCCCTTTGGCTTATCTACTGCGCCCAGAGTGTTCACGAAGGTTCTGGCTCCAGTGATAGCTTTCCTCAGGTTAAAAGGAATACAGATTTATCCCTATTTGGACGATTGCCTAATTCTGGCTCAAGGAAGGGACGAGCTTCTTCATCATTTGGATTATGTGATAGCAGTGCTAAGATGCCTGGGGTATTCTGTGAGCGAAATAAAGTCCAGTCTAGTACCCTCTCAAGACATGTGCTTTCTGGGTGTGAGACTGAATACAGCATCCCAGATGGCCTTTTTTGACCCCGGACAAACAAAAGAATCTTTCCCTTTACTTTCATCAGTTGTCTCATCAGTCCGGGCTGACTGCAAGGACAGTCCTTCAAGCCTTAGGGTTCATGGCATCTTGTATTCTGGTGCTTCCCAATGCCAAACTGCATATGAGGAAGCTACAATGGTATCTCAAAAATGTATGGACACAGCACTGCCAGGATTTGGACACTGTCATTCAATAATACCTTGCATTCAAAAGGAATTTTTGTGGTGGGCTCAGGAATGTCACCTAAACAAGGGACTCTCTGTGACCCGGCCAGAGGCGAGTCAGATTCTAACGACAGATGCCTCAGACAAAGCTTGGGGAGCTCATCTGAATGGAAAGTGGATACAAGACAAGTGGCCTGCCAGACTACAACATCTACATATCAACTTGAAAGAGATGTTAGCAGTCCAGTTTGCATTAATAGCCTTCAAGGATTTCCTTCTTCCAGGGCAGGTGTTGATTCTAACAGACAACACAACTGTCATGTGGTACATCAACAAGCAAGGCGGAACACATTCTTATCCTCTATGCAGGCAAGCGATGATTTTGTGGGAGACTGCTCTCAGTTTACAGCTACATCTTCAGGCAAGGTTTCTGCCGGGAGCACAGAACTCCTTAGCAGATGTGTTGAGCAGACAAATTATGGATCCCCACGAGTGGAAATTGGATCCTCATGTATTTCAGAAATTGACAGTGTCATGGGGAACTCCAGACATAGATCTGTTCGCTTCCCCAGTAAACCACCAGCTGCCAAAGTTTTGCACAAAAAGGTTTCATCCCACAGCTTGGAGAGTGGATGCTCTTTCTTTCAATTGGAGCAATCTTCATGTGTATGCCTTTCCGCCTCTGCCTCTCCTCCCAAAGGTACTACTAAAGGCCAGACAAGACAAACCAAGGATGATTTTAATAGCTCCAGATTGGCCTCGACAGCATTGGTACCCATTACTGAGGAGCCTGGTACGGAAGCCTCCATGGCCTTTGCCTACGATTCCACACCTGTTGTCTCAAGAGGACAGTCATTTGCTCAATGTCAAGCTTCATTCTCTGCACCTAACAGCCTGGCATATTCTGTTTTGAACCATAATGGGCCTCCACTTCCACAACAAGTTTTGAATGTTATTTTGGAAGCTAGAAGGCCTAGTACAAGGAAAGTGTACGCAGAAAAATGGAAGAGATTTTTATTTTGGAGTGCAGCAAAGGATTTTGATGTTTCTGAGCCTAATTTGAGTGTGGCTCTTCGATATCTTACTGAGTTACTGGACAAAGGTTTGTCCTTCTCTTCTATTAAGGTTCATGCTGCAGCAATTTCGGCTCACTATGATTGTGACCCACCATTGTTTTCTCATCCTTTGTTCAAGCAATTTCTTAGAGGGGCAAAGAATATAAGACCCCACGAAGAGCTCCTACTCCTGCTTGGGATCTCAATTTTGTGTTGGAGAAACTCACTCTACAACCTTTTGAGCCTGCAGCTACTGCTGAATTAAAGTTTTATCATGGAAGACTGCTTTTTGTTGGCTATTACCTCTGCAAGAAGGGTTTCTGAGTTGCAGGCCCTTATGGCAGTTGAACCTTTCTTGATTTTCCATAAGGATAGGGTATCTTTACGTACTAATCCTTCCTTTATGCCTAAAGTGGTTTCTAGTGTGGCTTTAAACCAAACTATTCATTTGCCTACCTTTTATGCAAATCCCCAAAATAAAGAGGAAAAGATTTTGCACACTTTAGATGTACACAGGCAGTTGCGTTATTATTTGGACAGAACTAAAGGGTTCAGGCAGTCTCAGCAGTTATTTGTTTCTTTTGCTTTGAGTTCTCAGGGCAAGCCTGTGTCAAAACAAACTATTTCTAAGTGGATTGGGTTTTGCATTGCTTTCTGTTATTCCCATCATGGCAAGGAAGTTCCAGCTGGGATTAGGCCTCATTCCACTAGGGCTACTGCCACTTCAACAGCTTTCTTGAGAGGGGTGGCAACTAAGGATATTTTGGAGGCAGCTACTTGGAGTTCAGTGCATACCTTTTCCAGGCATTATCACCTACCACTTTACTCTAAATCCAGGGCTGGTTTTGCCACTGCTGTTTTGCAGGGCATTTTGGCAGCTCCTGCTTCCTTATAATTTGGCCATCCTCCCTTTTCCTCTGCTTTGGGATTCTACCCAAGTGTAAGGACTGCAGCAATGTGAGATGAAGAACATAGTACAGTTTTGTACCTACCATAAATGTAGATGTTCGAAGATCCACATTGCTGCAGTCCAATTTACCCTCCCTCCTTCCCCTCTGTGGTTAGAGGCGGTTGTGTGGGTTGGGTGGTCATTTGGGTGTATATTGTTTATTGTATATATTGTACATATTTTTAGTGCTAGGATGGTTGGTTGTTGGTTTGCTGTCTTTTGGTTTTTGACCTTTATTTTTAGGGTCTTCTGACATCTGGGGCAAGAAAAGACTGAGGATATGACGTCGGTCATGCGCATTTGTACCCTGACGTCCTGATGTCAGTCAAATGCGCCTTGACCGACGTCAGCCTTATACTTTGATATTCGGGCCGACCGAGGACAGCGGACTACCCAAGTGTAAGGACTGCAGCAATGTGGATCTTCGAACATCTACATTTATGGTAGGTACAAAACTGTACTTTATTAAATAGTTAATTTCAGAACTACAAAGTTAAGTCTTACCCTTATTTTATTAACTGAAAGTGGTTATTGCTAAGTTGTAAATTGTTTCAGCAGTTAAAACAGTCAAAATTATACAGACATGAGGTCACTGCCTCTGGGAAGGAAATTCTTTCCATTTTCTTCTTATGATGATTTTGATGTAGGCATTTCCTATTTCTGCAAGTATTGTTCAGTCTCTCAGCAGGCACAGAATAGCGACACCAAGGATTAACTGAAGCACTGACTTTTTAAAAGTTTTTTTTAATTGCTGATATTTCAGAGTGGTACAAGCGTAGATTAACATTTAAAGATATTCAGTTAACACAGTTTTTTTTTTGGCACAGTGATTCTGGCTCATGATACCTGCCTTGTCAACATTTCAAAACCAGTAGGGGAACAGAAAATAGGCAGTAGTTTACTTGAGAAGTGGCAAAGGTGCCAACATATTGGGAGCAAATAACCAGAGAGGGAAGGTAACAGAATGGGACTGCAGGTTAGAGGTTTCCTTCCCTGCCAGAGATGTTTAATAAAGAGTATTTATTTTAAATATTCCGTGTGCTAGCTGGATCCTCACAGTAGGAAATTTTTCGTGGATGGTTTTAGTGCTGTTCGTACTACATTGCCTTCTGGATTTGGTAGATTTTAAAACTACCCTACAGAGTACTCTGTCAGAGATGTCAGGGGAGTAAATGGCTATAACTAAGGAAATTATTCTTTTGAGCTAGGGCAGAGGATCTGGATTGCTTAGACATAGTAGGGTCTCATTAATGCTGTTGGCTGGCAAAATTACTTGAAAATCAAAATCTAAACCCACCAGTAACTGAAATATTGAATATTGCTAGAGATAAAAATGTAATTGAAATTTTTAGAAAAGGAAATAAGTAAATTATATATAAATAATTGGAATTTGTGAAAATGTGATATGTGCCAGATAATGTTCAACAGGAAAAGTGAGGTTTATGAGAAGGCAGGAATGAAGCAATTTATGTAGTGTTGGAGTGAATGGTGGTTGCTATAAGGAAAAATATAATGCAATGTGTAATGCATGAAAAATTACTATAGTTTTTCTGTTAGTGCGTGTGCGTACCTGTGTCTTGATAATTTAATAAAGTAAAATACAATTTATTGAAGTATTAGGTCACTTGAAAAGGACAATAATTTCCTTTATATATGCTATGCCATTGTCCCCTAGTATGCAAGAGATTCCACATCATTTGTAGCAAAATAAAAATGTTTTTATAGAAAAAGAAAAAAAAAGAAAAACACTTCAAATCAGAAAACATTAGGCTGCGTAGACCTATGAAATTAATTTCAGTTTATAGTAAATTGCTTTTTTCTTACAGCTTACAACACGTAAAGCTTTGCTGTTGTGTGTCTGTTCTGTTTTCAGCATTGCTTCTCCATCTCTGCTGAAAACATTGCATGTTCATATACAACTTTTTGTGTGAATTGTTTTCTTAACATTTTTGTATGAAATTGCTTCCTCTTCATTCAAATCAACATGCACATCATGTAATTGTATTGGATGTTATGGTGACATTTAATATAAAACACACTACAGATGTTCTGCATATGTATTTGCTTCTTGCTCTACTCACTTTCTCATTATATAAATACCTCTCTTATCTGTACTCATATTGTATATATGATTTTTATTAATGTTCTGTATTTTTTGCTGACCAGGCCAAATGCTGATTGTGTAGGGTCCAGTAAGCTAGACCTGCCTCCTGTTTAAGAGATGGAAATGAAAAGAATGCAGTGCTTATATTTGTGCTGTATGACAATTAAGTATCAGATTACTCTCATATTATTTACTATGCTGTTTCTAGAGGAGAATGAAGATTGATGATGAAACAGAATTCTGTACTGAGGAGCTTTTGAGTAATCTTCTAATGTGCAAGGTAAGAACATCATTTTTGTATAAGATTTATGCTTCATTGTCACCATCTTTGTCTTGATCTCTGTCTTATACACATACATGCACAGTGGTGATACAACCTTTCTTTGTATTCTGTTCTTTTCTCACATTAGGGGTAAGCTTCATGATCACAAAAAGAAAAGGAAAAAAGCACCTAGAAAAAAACCCTATATTTCTTCCCTGTTTCATGCAGGTTTCTTTGTGATGACTTGTACTTAGCCTTCCTATTAAAGCTTTATCACTTTAAATACATAGGTTATACTACATATATCTGCTCCAAAATCTGTCTTTGTAATAACAGAAGTGGGACCTGCTAGAGTGATCTATTACTCAACGTGTCATGTAGCTATGGAGTAGGCTTCCCTTGCATATCAAACAAAACTGTGCATTAGCCACCTTTAAATTCTACCTTGATTGGCTGTGTATTTGCATAGTCTCTCTCCGAGAATATACTATGACTCTGATCAGAGGAGCTGATTCATTTACAGAACTGATGTGATGTATTGTCTAATTGTCTCATTGGTCACCTAGGTCAGTTTCCTAGTAATAAGCTGCAAACCTGTAAAAGAAAGGTGAAAAAAAGAATCCTGGCAGTGATGACAGCAGAAGGTATGTAGAGTTTAGTAGTTGAAAAGAAGGTGAACAGATGGAAGTACAAGAAGGGAGGTTGTAGAAAAGGAGTTGAAGTTAATGGAGAAATGCTGAACCAGTAAGGAAATGGGCAGCAGATTACACACATTCGAAATACAAGGATGGGAATTTCAAGCTGGTAGAGTTGGGAAGAGACTTGATAGACAGGGAACTGTGGAACAGCACAAAAGTGTAGAACCAGGTTTGAAGTGATAAAAAGATTCCTTAGTCTACGTATAAATGCTTTATTATGTAACTGAAATACAAAAGTAGGAATGGTAAATTTAGGATAAAATAGATGCAAACTTTGAATGGTTACACAAGTCTGGTAGAAGTGTATACTTCTATAAAATGGAAGGGAACTTAAGTAATTTGGTTTGAGACTGCCTGGAATTCTTTGTTTAACATATTAATGTAAAGTAGTCTGTAATTTCAAGGAGGCAGAGTAAGTAAAAGGGTTGTGGATATGAGATAGTTCCATGTGTGATGTCTGTGGGGCGAAAGAAGGGAAATATATATGTGTTCTTGTGGAAGGATGATCAAATATTAGGGCATTTGAAAGACTGTGAGGCATAGAGATAAGACAAAGCTCCATATGTTTGTAGAGAGAGAGAGCAGCATACAAAGTTGGGGTTAAAGAATGACCATAGGTAATTACAAAAACAAATGACAAGAAGCAGAGGGGAAAGAGTAAGGGCAGTTGAAAAATAAAGTAGAGAAGAAAAAGGGGTTTGTGTGGCAAGGAATTGAGCTACTGAAGATGGAGAGTAGTAGTAGTATAATGTCTCATACAGAAATAGTAGCAAGACTATACAAGGGGACATGTCCTATTGGCAGACATGGAGTGAAGACCTGACTAGGAAAATAGATACAACAGGTACCTGGATGGTGGTGGTGTGGTTATACTGTGTTTTTTAAGGAGTAGGTAGATCAAGTGAACATTGAGTAGATAGTATAATGGGTTACCTGCAGTTTATGCAAAAGGTTCATATTAAATTTATATACAAAGGCCCATCAGTATGGTAGCATGCATGAGGTATAGTAAGTAGAACTGTAGGTAACCTAACACATGAATATACTTCCACAGTTCCTTTTAGAAAATAAGAAACTGGTGAAGTTGGAAGGAGGGATTAAAACAAAAAAGAATGTCTTGGTAAGAAATTGGAGAATGTTGGACAGTAGTGACTGAGAGAGACAAAAAGCTTTTGTAATGAAGGAAAGGATCATTTCTAGTATGGGATGTCATTCATTTAATTTAGTACTTGCAGTCTGAAAGGTAGTGCCTTAACTTGTTGTTACTTTGATGGTCTTGATTGAGGACGACTCCAGCTGGCTACATCTAATAAAAGGTAAGATTGTGAGCTTCGTAAAGTTACCAGCCTTTTTATGTAGAAGAGAAGGAAATTAATATGGAACATCGGCAAAAGACCTTAAAATATGAATCTTAACAGAGATATAGATACTCGAGGTTAAGTGGCTTGTAACATGTAAGAATAAATTTAATATTTTGCAGCTTTTTTTTGTCCTTTCCAGATGTGACAGACAGACTGTTAGTGTGTGCTAAAAGGAGACTGAATGTGAATAGTGAAAAGAGAGAAGCAATTGGGATAGGAGTAGAGAATGTTAAAGAAATTAGTTGAAAAGGTAAGGGTGTTGAGTATTCAGGTCTTCCATATCAAAATTGTGAGAGCTGATACCGTGAGCCCAGACATTCTGAAATATAAATCGATATGCATACAAAAGGCAGTGAATTCTGAAACTTGTGAACATCTAAGCATTTTAGCTGGGGGGCGTTTGCTCCACTGCACTCTTGGATGTGTTTTAGGGGACTGTGTCATGCACCCACACACCATAGTACTTGTGTGCACCAATCCTGAGATCACCCTACCATAGAGTGAAGAGGAGTTTTTCAGTATGCCAGAGGCAATGACTGAGCATGAATACTTCCACAGTTATGGTTCTTACAATTTAAATCGGCGTGTTTTATTAATGGTGTCTGATATCCCTTGTGTGTATGTTTCTCTTTTGTGTTTGATTTAAATGTTTCCATAAAGAAGGAAAGTGTGAACATGTATCTGAGGAACAGGAATAAAGAGGAGAAGAGAAGGTCATAAAAACACAGAACTAAATACAGTTTAAAAACGTAATGGTGTGAAGTTATGATCATAAATGGACAAACTAATGTGATACTGTGCTGGAAAATACAGTTGGAATGAGACTAAAGAAGGTGGAAAGGAAGAGCTGTTATATATGAAAATCAAAGGAAAGGCTCTTCCTGAGAAATGCAAACTGGTGTTTGAGAATTGTGGGTCCGAGGGGCCTGGAATGAAGATGATGTATGCTGAAAAAATTGATAGGATAAAATCAAAATGTAAATGTGTTTTTATATTAGGCATGAGAAGAGGGTTAGTGGTGGGGGTGATAAAAGGAGAAAAAAAAATGCCAGTAGCTGAAGAATAGAGAACATGTATGGGTATGTAGAGTGAATACAAGAAAATGCATCATCATCCTCTTTGGGGAAAGTGATGTCCCCACAAATTATCACATTAATAACAAAGTCCTAAACACGCAGTCAGTCGTGAGGGTTTTGAGCACATTGATAGCAACCTGACCTTTGACCACCATGTTGCTTCCATTGTACGGAAAGCTTTCTACATGGCCCACCTCATAAGTATAAGGGCATCTCATCCAGGGTCAAGGAGGTGATGACATCCTTGTATTCTTCCCTTATTAAGGCAGTGCCCCATTCAGCATGTACCTTGCAAAACACATGCAGCAGCTGGAGAGACTGCAGAGGTTCCTCACCAGGACAATCCAGGTCCTCAAAAATCTTCCATGCTCAGGTAGGCTAAAAGCCTCATCCCTCTACTCTTGTTTCATACAGACTTCTCAGAAGTGACCTCTGTCTGGCATACAAGGTGATCTCGGACACTGCCTTGATGGGACTGCTGCATCTCCACAAGTCAAGCTCCACTCGAGTAACCCGCACACGTGGCCTCAACCTGGTCTGTGACATCAATAGGACTTGTTGGGGGGACAGATGTGTCCCAGCGGCACCCCCATCTGTGGAATAGACACCTTCTCCACGTCAAGCAGAGTACCTCTTTACCCTTTTTTAAGCGCAACCTGGATAACTGGATGGAAAATAGAAAATACATCCCTGGGATTCCACCCGTGTCCCTGCTGGACAGGGGCATCAGGTGGTGATTTGTCTATACACGGGCTAAACTCTTGGCTAGGCTTAGCCTAGTAACTTCTTATGGTCCCATGAAGGGAAGATGGATTTAAGGAATGATGAGTAGTATGGGAAGAAACCAGAAGGATGAAAACAGAAAATGTTAGATGAATAAAGGAAGTAAAAGGGTGAAAAAATTGCTAAGAGGAGAGAGTTAGGGGAAGTAGAGAGCTTTATCCCAGGCTAGGCTGTTGTCAAAATTCCTATGATCGAGAACTGCTTTTGAACATAAGCATCTAGATGGCTATGAGCAGAAGTTCCTTGTTTAGTGCAGAGAGAAGCCGGTGTTTTCTAGGAAGAGAGAAGGAGTTAGTTGTGTTTGTTATATAGAGTATGGGGGATGCCCAGGACAGTTAAAAATGCAGTGTATAGGAAGGATTGGGAGAGAAGGGATAGAAAATACTACTCCAGAAATTGAAATTAAAGGAGGCGGAAAGTGAGTTAAATGGATATCTCAGTGTACCATGTTTAAGACAAAAGGGAAATAGTTATTCGTAGTAAGGATCACAAATGAAATAGTTTTCAATTCATGTGTAAATTATGCCATAGCCAGATGTCTAACCACCTGGTCTGACTTCCAGTGCTTTCAGATGTCACCTGCTGAGATCCAGCCTCTCTCATGCTGCCGACTATGCTGAAAAAAAGACATCTACACTATCTTCAGTTCTCTCTGCTTTAACTAACAACTGTGTAGATTAAGAACCAAGAAAAAAAATGAACAGCAATAGGAGAACACATGTACGGCTCCCAAGTTTACAACAAAGTCCAGAAGGTTTAGGATCTTTGCTTGTAAGTGTTTGCATAGGTATTTTTATACCTCATGCAGACTTCAAAAACATTTTCTTCGGGTGGATAGCAAATTGTGGAGGTGTGATGGGAAAGAAAGAGGTAACTGGGAACATATGTTTTGGGATTGTAATTAGTTGGCAGATTTTAAAAACTCCTTACAACATACTCTGTTAGAATATTGGGTGAGCATGTGGCTGTAAATTAGGAAATGATACTTTTGATCTGGGACACATGGTCTTAATTGCCTAGATATAGTAAGGCCTTATTAAGCCATGGTGGTGCAGCAGTAGCGTTGTTGCCTCACAGCAAGAGGTTCTCCCGTTCGATTCTCGGCTGGAGTGCCTTCTGTGTGGAGTCTACATGTCCTCCCCACGGTCGAGTGGTGTTCGAAAGACATGCGTAGAATGGGCATGCCTTTGCTGAAGGTTGGACATCGAGCTGGCACCTGGGCACCCGTAAAAAAAAAAAAAAAAATCTACTGCCAATCATTAGCGGACCAGAGTTCCGCTGTGGCGACTCCTAACCGGGAAAAGCCGAAAGAAGAATAAGTAAGGCCTTATTAAGTTTAATTCTTTTGGCTGCCAAAAAAAAAAAAGAATTACTAGAAAATGAAAATCAAAGTCTAAACCAACTGTATTTTAAATATTGAATTTTATAAAAGAATTGGAAGAGGGATCTTTAGAAATGTGAAGAAGCAAATTACATAGAAATACTTGGAAATTGAGAGAGCAGTACATGCAGAATGTTCAGGAGGAAAAGGAGGAGTGAGGTTTAAGGGAATGCAGGAATTCAGCAATTTAATGTTGGACTGATAGTTACAAAGAAAACAGATATGTGATATATGATTTATGTAAATGAAAGAAGATTAATACTTTTTTCTTTTTCTTGTGTGTTAATGTATCTTTTCATGTATTGTAAGTGATAATTTAATAAAGGTGTTTATATATTAAAAAAAAAAAAAAAAGTGAACAAGAAATTATAAACTTAAGCAGGTAGAGAACATGAGGCCTTTATATTCTTGTCAGTTCTGTAAGGGCTTGATAGCATCATCCTCTGCGTGATACAGATGATTCAGCCCCTGACTCCCAACGTAGTCTTTGGTAGTACTTTAGTTCCATTGTTTGTTTAGAGATTGCTGCTAAACAGCCAAATGCCATTTACCAGGCGCCAGCAAGAAGCCAATTTCTGGTTCACATTTTTACGGACTCGTTTGCCTTACCTGGATACTCTAACATACATATGTACATATTTTTTTTAATCTGGAACCACTGAGCTCTGAAAAAGAGACAGCTTTATCCTTTTAAAGAAAAAAAAACCTCAGAGCTTGAACCTTCTGCTCTTTGTTTAACAGACCAGATGTCTACTTTTGGGTGTCGTTCTTACTGGTGATTGAATCTACCCCTGCAATTTTTTTTTCTCGTAGCACCTCACTGAAGAGTCATGCCATGGTGGTGGTGCTGCGGTAGCGTTGTCGCCTCACATTAAGACGTCCTGTTCGATTCTCAGCTAGAGCATCTTCTGTGTGGAGACATGCGTGAATGGGCGTACCTTCGTTAAAGGTTGTGCGTCAGAGCTGGCAACTCGGCACGTAAAAATCTACTGCCAATCATTAGCAGACCGGCGTTCCGCTGTGGCGACCCCTAACTGGGAAAAGCCGAAAGACACAACAACAACATCCTCACTGAAGAGTCTGTGGTGGTATAACTATTTTTGTTTTCTAAGTGCTTGTTGCTCCTGTGCCTACTGGATAAACTTCTTCCTAATGGACTTGAGATTATTTGTTCCTTTGTGGTGACGGGAGTCACAAACCCAGGAGGGCAAGCACCATCTGGAAGGATTGCCATTCTGGCAGACAGCCATGTTGGTGATTGTGCTGTTTGTCAATATCCATGCTAAGAAGGCATTTATGATGCCCCTGATCTTATCCCTGTATAAAGTGATGAGCTGTCTGCATAATTGCTGAGGCCCCCACATTGCCTTCTTTGTTCAACCAAGCACTCAGATCAAAGGGCTTGTGGAGTGGGACACCCACCTCCCTGGCCTCTCATCTGCATTACTGCTGCTCTCCCAACTGTGAGTGGCATCACTGACTTTGCCGTCTCCACAAGATAGGTGTGACACTCCTATGCTAGCTTCATTAAGTAAATAAGCCAATCATCAAACCATGGTCATCTGAGCCATAGTTAGTATTTATCAATGTGTTGCATTGTAGCTGGTTACATAGCAAAGGATTCATATCCCCGTGTCTCCATTCTCATGGAGTGAAAAATCCACCTATGGGACTGAGCTTCCCTCCAAAAGGAGGAGAGGGCCACCTACAGTATATTGCTCAGAACTGGACATCAGTAAGTAGAAGAATTCTTCCTGCTCAGCTAAAATGTATCCACCCTTGCTTATGACATTAACATTGAAGAGTTCTCATCTTCATGTCCTCCCTTGCTACAGCGAAAGATGTCTCCTTTGTGAAACTTTTAACTTGAGGCAAGAGCATTTCTGCTGAAAAGTAAATAAATCTTAGACTCCTACAAGTTATGTTTGGATTTTTGTTACTTTGAAACCTAAAACCAATGACCATACTTCCAGTAATTCAAGCACTTGAGGATACCTTTGAGTGCCTGTTTAGAACCTCATTCTCATGCATTTGCTTCCAGAAAGCCATATTGCTTATGCATGGTGGAGGTTGGATGTAAATACTTCTATATGAATCCAGTGGCTGACTTCCTTGGTGATCTAACTAGAAGCAGCCTAGAACTCCAGTTAGTTGACAGCTAACATACCCTGTGAAAAGGAGGACCTTAGAATATACTTAATAGATTAGGAATGAAGATGTCCTTCCATATCACTGTTGCAGTATTCTTCACCTAAGGGATCTCCTGCCAAAGATAGCTCAACATCTGGCCAGTATACCAGTCTTCAGCTCTCTCAAGTGTCATACATCACGTTTGCTCCCTCTGTACAACATAGTGTATAAAGGTAATGTATGGATGCAGATACTCAGAACTTCTTTGCCGCTAGTCTGAATGCCATTTTTGAACATCAGTCTGAATGTTCTTCTTCTGTGCTGGGTCTATATTAAATCAACGAACGCTTAAAAAAACGAACACTGATTGATCGACCCTAGTTCACCGAACGCTGAAAATCTCGAACGCCCGGTAAAGTGATTTTTTTTTCCAGGGGGGAAAAAACTGTTCCACCAAAAAAAAAAACCCCTTAAAACAGTATTTAATGTGTGTGTGGGCTTTGCCCACTTAAATATACCAACTCCAAGATCGCACTACAGTAGAGGAAACGGCAAACTTCCGTAACCGGCCTAGCGATTTTTTTGTCCCTGAGAAAAAAATCACTGGTCCGGGTGTTAGGGATTTTCAGCGTTCACTCAAATAGGTTCGCTGAATCAGCGTTCGCTTTTTTAAGCGTTTGTTGATTCAATATAGACCCTCTGTGCTGGTTACCAAGCTTTGTTTTCAGATAAGCGCCCCATTGAGGTTTCTTCTCTTCCTTTTTTGTTGTGACTGTGTCCATGTCTTCCAGAAAGGGAAAATGTCAGTGTGGGAGGGATATATCCCATAAAGATCATCACAAACCAGTGCCTTTTTTGTTTGAATGCTTTCCACAATCATATGCAGTTGTGCCGAAGACCTTACCTACTTGCCTCTCCTCTTTCTTTATACCTGGAGAACCAACATCTTAAATTGTTGGACCAGGGTGCTATGGCAGAATCCTTCTGTCCCAAGGGCCAGCCATCTGCCAAGAAGGCCAAAAAAGTTAGGCCTGATCTGGCTTCTGTCCAGCCTCTACAGGACATCTCTGTTGAGGCTGGTGAAAACCCGGAGGACTTTCTGATGCTTGCTTCTGATTCCTCTGCCACGACCCCATCTGAGGCCGGCATGGATCCAGCTTCTCACATGTCCTCTGAGGCTTTTCAGACGTCTGCACCTGATGATGTGAGGGCACCTCAGCTGATTATATCTGAAGGACCAGGCAGGATTCTTCAGATCTTGTTGAGGAAGGAGATTTTACAACCATTATAGAATCATGTCAGGGGTCTGACCCTCTGAGGGTGTTTCAGGGTGATGTCTGTCAGAGAAAGAAACAAAAGACAAATCATATTTCTGTTGTGAACGATCCCCAACATGAATGGCAGGATTTCATTCAGGGTTTATTTAATGCTTTGATGGCCTGAAAGCCACCTCAATGAGTCTGAGCTCCCGATTCTCCCTGGTCTTCCATTCCAGTCAAGAGCCCTAGGGAATTGAATTCCTTGAATGAGGATCTGGACTTGAGGGAAGAATCCTTGGCTTATTCTTCCCAAATCTCTTCCCCCTTAGACTGTAGTTCAGAGAAGTATTCTTTAACTTCGGACTCCCCTTTGGAAGAGCTCTCCTTTGGTGATACCATTGCCCATATGATGAACTATTTTAACTGGGATTGTTCTCAAGTCTCTGATATTCTAAAAATGTATTATGAGCTCCTACAGATGGAGTCTCCCAAATCATCTGCTTTTCTTCTTCTTCTTCTGGCTGCCCTTTTGGATACAATTTCGGCAGCTTCTGTAGCCCCAGGACTTTCAACCTCCTGTGCTAAGAAACCTGATAGGTTTTATAATGTGCCTGAAGAGTGTACATTTTTTTATAAATGCCGTTAAGCTGACCCTTACATAGTGTCACTCTCTTCTGAAAAAAAACATCTAAGTTGTTGCCCTTCACCAAGCTGCTGCCTTCCAATAAGGATAGTAGGGGCCATAGAAAGGTTGGGCAAGAAAGTTTGCACTGTTGCCACTTTGTCTTTTAGGGACATTAACTATGAGACTGAAATGACCAGGTATGTTTGGCTTTCCTTTCTCAGGTTTCTAAGGTGTTTTTTTTTTTTTTTATCTTCCTTACTCTGAGTGGAGGCTTCATCCCTCTCTGTGAAGGGCTGCACTTCATAAGTTGCCTACCATTCAATCAAATGCAGCTGATGCCTCTTCCAGGTCTGCGGACTTTGGTTCAGTTATGAGGCATTTTTCTTGGGCTCGTCATCAGGTTTTGCCTGATGACATTAAGGTCATACTGTTAGATGCTCCTTTAGATAGAGTCTTTTTGGATCTGCTGCTGCTTGCCTTTTCAAGTCCCTCCAGGACAAGGGTAAAGCCTTACAGAAGCTGAAATATATTTTTGTTTCTCACATCCCTAATTTTCAGAGGAAATTTTCCTCCAAGTCTGCCTTTGTCCATAGGCAGTTTCATTCTCTTCCAACCTGTGTTGGTCCAATAAAAGGTATTACATTGCATCTGTGTTCATAGGATGATACTAGGCTATTGGCCCGGAGGCCCTTATAAGCTTAGCCAAGAATTTTGCCCATGTTCCCTCGATGTCAGCACCTGTTTCCCCAGGACACAGGTGGGATCCCAGGGGTATATTTTCTGTTTCCCATCCACTCATCCAGGTTTCCCTTAGAGGTGTTCTGCTTGACATGGAGAGGTAGCCTATTTCACAGATGGGGGAGCCTTTGAGACACAAATCTATCTCATCAACAAGTTCGATTAATGTTACAGACCAGGTTAAGGCCTTGTGTGTGGGATGCACGAGTGCAGTTTGCCTTACGGATATGCAGCAACTCCATCAAGGCTGGGTCTGAAATGGCCTTGTATGCCAGACACAGGTCACTTCTGAGCAGTCTATATGAGACTGAGTAGAGGGATAGGGCTTTTAGCCTGTCTGTATAGGATAGATGTTTGAGACCCTGGATTTTCCTGGTCCGGAACCTCTGCGGTCTCTCCAACTGCTGCATGTGCTTGGTAAGGTACATGCCAAAGGGGGCATTGTACTCAATAATGGGTCTGATAAGGGAGGAGGACAAGGATGTGATGACCTCCTTGTTCCTGGATGAAATACCCTTATTTATGAGGTGGGCCATGTAGAAAGCCTTCCATATAGTGGAGGCCACGTGGTGGTCAAAAGCCAGGTTGCTATCAGCCTGGTTGCCCAAGTCCCTCATGACTGATTGCATGCTTAGTACGTTGTTATCAATGCGATAATTAGTGGTGATGACATTTTCCCCAAAGGGTGTGTTTCTGTTATTGGACCAACATGGCATTTCTTCAGTTTTTTTTTTCTTTGTCTTTGACTTGAGGAGGTTAAAGTGCAGTTATTGAATGATTTCTTAAACAACTTTTTTAAACACCTTTATTAAATTATCACTTAAGACACTGGCACACATACGTTATTAATAGAATAGAAAACAAACCATGTTAACATTGTTTTCATTTACATAAACTGTACATTATATAGACATTTCTTTCTTCATAACTACTATCATTCAGTCCAGTATTAGATAAGTTGCTCAGTTCTTGCTTTTCTTTGGACCTCACTTTTCCCAAACATTGTTCTGCATCCATTTTTCCCACTAATCAAACTAAACAGTCTGTATTTTATCATAAAATGACAAGTTGCCTTCAGTAATTTGCATCCTTTTTCATTTCATAAAACTGAACATACTTTTTTACTCATATTTTTGGTCTGTTTCTCACAAAAATTTGTTGTTTTCTTGCAAAGCACTGAGGGTTTAAGTCAGTGAATAATGGCCTAGAATTGAGTTTCAGACTTCATATTCTCCAGAAAATGCATGCTAAACTAAGATGTTTTACTTTATCAACTTCCCAAGTTGTTAAAGCAATATTTAATATTTGTCCCTGATTTTGGACCTTTGTCCTCCCGTACTTGTTTGTTTATGCAGGTCTCTTGTACTAGGAAGTTTAGAGGTACAAAACTGAGCACATTTCAGAGAAGCAGAATTACCCCGCTGCTCTTTTTCACAGAGGTAACTTAATAGAGAAGTTTGAGTTTAACTGTTTCTTGTAATGCTTTCAGTTCACTTTGTCATAGCCTTTCGCACTGTTAAAGTTCATTAGCAAAATTGCCTCCTAGTGGGAATATAGGCACATTTTTCCATGATATGAAATTTGAAGTGCTTAGCTGTTTAGTTTAGCACCAGGCTGGTGGTGAAGCTGAAAGAGCTGTCAGGTTTTCCAATAGATCTGAGGGCAGAACTCACTTGGTAGAAAATAGAAGTAGCAACTGAAAAACTATGTACTCAGCTGGGAGATCAGTTAATAGGGAAAAACACAATAATACTTCAAGAAGATTAAACTGCAAAATACACTTAATAGTACCAGAGGTATATCACATTAAAGACCATCCACATAAAAGCTTTAATGAATATTGCCAAAAATTCCATTGAAGGTAGTTCGAAAAATAGCTTGAAGAAAAACACCAGTCTTCTTGTTTTTTCAGTATCTTTATTTCGGTTCCAAGTAGAGCAAGGCAGGTGAGCACTCATGGCTGTGTCAGGACTTAGCTAGATAATTCATTCTTATGGAATATATGTTTCAATAATCACAAAGCTCTTACACTAAAAATAAATACTAGCTTTAAAGCCCCTGCAAACTCATTTGGATTTTCTCTCTCCCACCCAGGGTTGCCAGACGTCCCTATTTGAGCGGGACTGTCCCGGGATCAACAGCTTGATCCCGAGTCCCACACTGCCGGTTAAAATCCAGGTGAAACAGCCTCTGCTTTGTTTTTATTGACCCCGTATACCGGCCAATCAAAAATCGCTAAACATGGAGCTACTTGTGTTTAATGTGGAACATCAGGCAGTTCCGCATTAAACTTTTTTTGCGATTTTTTGATTGGCTTGTATACCGGCACTAAAGACCTTTTTTTTTTTTTGGTCTTCACTTAGTGTGAAAGACCTTTTTTTTTTTTTTTGTCCCTACCTGGCCCATCGGAAATCTGGCAACCCTGCTCCCACCCCCCCTCACAAGCCCACCATTCACATGTATGTCATTCTTAGCTTTTTTTCGTACAATAACAAATCTCATTTTTTCAAGGTTTGGGTTTAGAATTGCTATTTTATATTTAACTGATTACAAGGATTATAATCAACAAACAAGGGATCCTGTATTTATGGATGGTTCATGGTTTATTTTTCTTATTCAGCATGACTAAGCATAAATGAACAGTGACTTGGGATCTAATTACCAATCATGCCCACTCCCACTCTGTTGGTTTGACAGTGTTAGTGACTTCACAGCTAATGAATAATAATTGTCTGTTGTATGTGTATATAGCGGAGTGCACAGTTGCTGTTTTTACCTATCTCAACACTCACCTGCCTTGCTCTACACAGAACCGAAATAAACATACTGAAAAAACAAGAATACTGGTGTTTTTCTTCAAGCTATTTTTCTAGCTACATTCAACAGAATTTTTGGCAATATTCATTAAAGCTTTTACGTGGATTGCCTTTAATGCAATATATCTCTGGTACTACTACGTGCTGTATTTTGCAGTTTAATATTCTCTAAGTATTGTTATTGTGTTTTTTCCTATTAACTGTACTCCCAGCTGGGTCCATAGCTTTTCAGTTGCTACTTCTATGATCTGAAATTTAAAAGTGCATATGCAGATTCATACATTGTCACTAGGCAATTGAATGGGAATGTTCTTAGTAGCCAAGCCACTGCAATTCCCATTACTTGTTACTTTTTCTGTGAAACTCATTTGAGACAAGGGATGTATTTTTGGGGGTTTATATCACAATGTTGAAACGTCATGATGTCGAACACCTAAAGATTGACAAGTATTCATCGAAATGCATTTGCTCAATTCGATGAATACTTAAAGGCAAAAATGTAGTTGGCCAACTACACAATGTTGCCCCTTTCTTCACTGTAGTGCGATTTCGGAGTTGGTATATTTAGTTAGTGGGGGGTTGAGGTGCACAGCCCCCCACATGGGTGGGTTTGTTTTAGGTTGTAAGTTCTGTTGGATTCCGGGGCTAGTGTTTGTTTGCCTTGTAAGTATTTATCAATTTGCGGAAATGCGTTTCGATGAATACTTGTCGATCTTTAGGTGTTCAATATTACAACGTTTCGACATCGTGATGTAGACCCATATTTTTGTTTACCTATTCATCCAGGTTGCCTTTGGAAAGGGTGAGTGAACTACTTTGTTTAATATGGAGAAGGGAGCCTGTTCCAGGGCAGAGGAGCTCTTT
Source organism: Protopterus annectens (assembly GCF_019279795.1). Classification (NCBI taxonomy): domain Eukaryota; kingdom Metazoa; phylum Chordata; order Ceratodontiformes; family Protopteridae; genus Protopterus; species Protopterus annectens. The sequence continues at coordinate 450,351,985 of NC_056725.1, read as the reverse complement.
CAATGGGGTATCTGTCCCATCAGCAGGTTTAGTTTATGTGACAGTTTAGCACAGTTGTTCATAGTGTTGCTGTGTTTAATAGGTTCATAGATTAGTACTAGGCTAACTGTCCTTGTGGACCATTTAAAGCCAACCAGTTATCCCATTGAGAATCAACCCTGTACATTTTGTCTGCAAGGTGAACATCTTAACCATTATGCCAACCCCAATGAATATGAAGGTCACACAGGATGAAAATGCATAAATATAGTTGCAAATGTAGAAAACTCTTGGAATAACCTCGTGTTGATCATGATCAAATGCAGGAATAGTTAAGGAAAGGTGAATTTAAACCAAAAGATAAAAGGTTAATATTGGCAGCCCAAGATAGTGGACTAAGTACACGTTAGTTTACAAAGTCCATTAAACATGTGGGAGAAACAGACAAATGTAGGTTTTGTAAAACAGAATTGGAAACAGTCACACGTCTTGTTGCTGGTCGTGATATACTAATGTCAGAAGGACTGTATGCTGAAAGGCGTAATAATGTGGCAAGACTGTTGCGTTGGGGGATTGTGCAAACATTACAGTATTGAAGTAGCTGAAAAACACTGGAAGCATGAGCCACAGAGCATTATAGAAAATGATGTTTATATCACATGGGATCACCCATTGCCAACTGTTCAGAAAATAGATGCAATATAGATACAGATATAGTGGTCCATGAAAAAGATGACAAAAGTAGCATTGGTCATTGAAATTGCTACACCCAGTGACTTACATACAGAGAGAGAGAGAGAGACAGACGGTCATAAAATACCAGGGTTTGCAGGCAGAAACAAGGGCAGTGTGGAAGCAGGATATCCAGACACTTCCAATAGTAGTAGGAGCAACAGGTCTTAAAAAAAGAATCTACAGTCGTATTTAGATATGTCACCAATACATGTAACTCTCTATAAATTGCAGGGGGAGTCATTACTGGGCACATTGCAGATGCTGCAAAGAGCACCTCTGGCTAACATCAAAGACTGAAACGGTACTAATTTCATGAACTTTAATAATAATTTGACTTAGGAATAGGGCCCATTCCTGTCATGGTATTAGAAACCAAAAAGACTTGTAGAAATTAAAAAAAAAAAAAAAAGACATGAACCATAAAGCAGTATTGATAGTGATGAAGTTTGGATTATATCAATCGCCCACTACCAACAGTTGAAAAAAAATGCCAGGAATTGCAAGCAGAAATGAGAGCAGTGTGGAAGAAAGCTACCCAACCAGTTCCCATAGTACTAAGAGCAACATAACTAATAAAGAAAAGAATCTTATTTAATATATGCCACCAGTATAGTATATGTAACCCCATATGAACTGCAGAAGGAGGCAGTTCTGGAGAATAGCACTTCTGTCAAACATCAGAGACTGAAGCATTGCTAATCTCATGAACTCTAATTATACTCTGACTTAGCAATGGGGTCCATTCCCATCATGCTATTAGAAACCCAAAACATCTGGAGAAATTAAGAAAGACAGGGTTATTTGAGGCCTTATAAGTCAGGCAGAGGTCACCTCTAAGGACCCTGTACAAGACATAGAAGGGAGCAAGCTTTAAAGTGTTCTTCGCAGTTAGTGGAACTCAGGCCCTAGGTTTCCTTTTTGAGGAAATGTTTGAGTCTTTCAAGTTGGATCATGCACCTTGACAGGTATATGCAAAATTGTAACACTGTATTCAGTGAAATGATAATATCCTCAGACCTGGAGGAAATACTTTTAGTAATCAACTGAGGAAAATACATGATTCTCCTAACAACTGTGGGTGTATGGTGGTCAGAGAAGTGCTCCTTACCTACAAATTTGCCCAAGACAGTTGTGTTCTGAGGGGGTTGTGCAATTAAAGTGGTAGAATTAAGGACATTCCTCTTTGCCAAAGGATGCTATACTACATTTTATAGCGTTTAGCTTAAGACCACGGTTGTGCCACTATTTGTTTGTAGTTAGTCTTTGTGGAATCTGGGTATTCACAGAGGAGTTAATGGCTCCAATTTACAACTTTCTGAAAATTTAGTCAGTTAAGGTTCTTTGATGTTTGCTTTGACATCAGAGGAGTAAGCACCAAACAGGAGCGATACCAGTACCAATCCCTGGGGGGGATGCCTCTGTTAATGACCCTTTTCTCATAGAGTATGGCCCAATTCGTGATTTGCCTGGTTGTGTTCATAAGCCAGTTTGCTACTCATTGGGTAACATAAGGGTCAGTGTTTTGTTTGATAAGTTTACCTTTACCTGCATGAGGAATGGTATTAAAAGCCTTAGCTAGGTGATGTAAGGTGTGTGTAATAAATACCCTTGTCCAAGACATCATTGACTTTAAAAGATGATTGATAGGTTAAGTAGATAGGCTGTACCCTTCATAAACCCAAAGTCTTTGGGTCAAGAGTCTTTATTTTACTAATGTCCTTGTTTTTAAGTTCTGTAATGATTTGTTTCACTGTGCTGAAAATAAGACTTGCAAAGCTTATGGGTCTTTAGTTGTTGGGATCAGTGGTATAGCCTCCCTTGTGTAGGAGAATGCAGTTTTCCAGGCATCAGGCACAAAGCTAGATAAGAAGCTAAGGCTGAACAGGTTTTGAGGGAGGGTCCTTAAGACACAGTGCTGCATTCTTGCAAGCAAACCTGTTTACATTGTCATAACCGATTGACCTAGTATCATTCACCTCTAAGAGATCCTTCAGAACTTGTTTAGGTGTGATTTGTGGGTTGACAAGAGGTCAATCATTTATATGCTAGCTGGAGAAGAGAAAGTTTGAACTGAAATAGTCTGCTAAAAGGTAAAAGCTGTATTCATGAGCAGAGTAGGTAAATCCATCATGTATGGTCTCAGAAGAGTGCTGGCTGCTGTTTCTAATATTCCGAACATGAATAAAAAAGACTTAATTGCTTTAAACAGATGAAACAACTTTCATTACATACTTGGCTTTGAAATATTTGATTTTGTTTTTAAGCCCTTTATTTTTTTTTAGTTTAATTTTGAGGTGTGGGGTATTCAGTTTGCTGTTACGAGGCATTTTTTTCTCCTGTTATAGAGTTTGATTATGCTAAGGTTCAACCAAAGGGGGTTGATTCCTAAATTTTGGAACTGTATTTGTTTTCCATCAGGACTGGTATATCAGTAAGGGTATTGAGTTGAAAATAGAACTACTCCATAAATGTGGCAGTGTTTGCTGTATGGCCTTCTACTGGACAGAGGTGATGCTTTAAACTTCTCAAGTCATCTCTGGATCTCCTTCTGTTCACTTGCTGCAGTATTCTTAATTTGAGATATCTCCCGCCTAAAGGTGACCCGATGTCAGCCAGTATACAAAAGTCTTATACTGTTGTCGGGTACGTGAGATGTCGCACTTAGGCTGCAGTCAGATGTAGGCCATAAAAGCAACATATACACGTACCATCCTTAGAACTTTTCTGCCGCCAGTCAGAATACCATTCTGACCGACTGTCTGATTGTTTCAGTGAATGCGATTTCAGCCTTTGCCAGATAAGTGCCTAATTGGGAAATATTTTCTCTTTACTACTGTTTTGGTTATGTCATCCAAGAAGGGCAAGTGCCAGTGTGGTGGGCAAATTCCACGTAAGGACAGCCATTTACAGTGTCTCTTTTTGTTTTGGGCCTAGTCATGACCAGAAGCCTTGTAGCGTTTGCCAGTCCTTTGTACCCAAGACCTTAAGAAGCAGGCTCTATTCTCTTGCCATTTATTTAGCGAACCAACGGCTTAAGTTTTTATCTTAGTGTATGGAAGGTATCTCAGGGTTCGACGCTGAGCTGGTGAAGCACAAGGCCAAGAAACCTCGGCCTGCAGCTGCTGCTGCACCTCCGCCATCAGATGTTTCTCCTAAGGTGCTTGTCAACCCAGAGGCACATCTGATTTCAGGCACAGATTCACAGGCCAAGCCCAGTTCTGAGGCAGCCTTGACTTTGTCCTCGAACACTTCTTTGGAGGTAGAACAGACATCTGATCAAAATGTTGTGGAATAACCTAGGCTCAAAAGTACAGAGGGCCCTAGGCGGGTACCATAAACTCAAGTAAAAGAAGAGATTGATTCAGACACTTTTGAAACCAGGCTTTCGTTTGGTCCTCTGACGTTGCATAAGATTCTTTCTCCTGCAAAGAGAAAACAAAAAAAAATAAGTATTTGTCCCCTGCGAGAGAGGCCCCTACAGATTGGCAGGCCTTTTGTTAAAGCTTGTTTCAGGCCTTCATGGCACTCAAGCTGCCGCCTTCTCAGCCTACTCTTACAACTTCTCCCCAGCCTTCTCAGAAAAGGATTAGGGCACAATGATTCCTCTGATGAGTTTTTCTCTGATAAAGAGGAATCTTTGGACTATTCAACACAAATTCCCTCTCTCTAGGAATTTGTTTCCCCTGAAGAGGAGTAATTTGGTGCCGATTCCCCTATGGAGGAGATATCTGGTGGTGAAACCCTTTTGAAAATTGAAGAACACTTTAAGTGGAACACCTCCTAAATTTCGGATGTCCAAAAAAAGATACCATCAACTTTTACAAGTTGATGTCCCTGGCCCCACTGCAGTTCCATCAGTCTATGCTGCATTTCTGGATGCCTATTGTAATGCTTCCCAAGCCTCAGGCTCCCAGACCCTGGTTCCCTAGAAGCCAGACCACTTCTACAAGGTCCCTGAGGATTGCAAATTCCTCTTTGCGTGTCCTGCTGCAGACCCAGCAATCATTTCTGCAGCTACAGATACACCACCTAGGATGCTTCCTTCTACCACCCTTCTCCCATCAGACAAAGAGAGTAGAACCTTTGAGAGCCAGGGAAAAAGGCCTATACTTCAGTCAGCTTGGCTTTCATTTATTGTTCACACACTACTCCTTGGAGCTCTTGTCTCAGGCATCTACTGCCATTGCATCTCTTCCATTTTTAGATGGAAAAGCCTAGACTCTGTCAATCCTGGGAACTTTCTCCCAAGTGGCAAGATACTCCATTAAATTCAGCAGTGATGCTGAGGAGGCTTGTGCCAGGACAACTGCTGCTGATTTGGTCAGACAGCAGCTTTTCTATTTAAGTCCCTACGGAAAAAAAACAAGGAACTCAAGGAGTTGAAATATATCCTGATTTCTCCTGTGCTTAGGTTTCGTAGGAATTCCCATCTAAACTTGTTTTAGTCCATAGCCACACCCAGCACTCCTCCAGCAAGTCTTCCAGAGGAGGCAAGAGACAAGAGAAGTCTAGGGGGTTCACAGGCACCCTCACAACAAAGGCAGTCTTTTCCTGACAAAGCAGGGAGTCTGTGACTGCCCTTCATATGTCTCCCTTTTCCCCTCTTTCCCTTCGCCTTTCAAATGCTCACAGAGTCTGGGAAAGCATCAACCAAGACAAGTGGGTATTAATCAAAAATGGATACTTCATGGTTTGGTACTCCATTTTCACCTTCATGGACATCCTTCAACCCCCCCCCCCCCTCGAGAACAGCTGCCCCTATTCCCAAAGCTCCTTTGGAAGCTTTGGCAACAGGGCTCAGTTGAAAAGGTTCCTCAAACCTCATGAAGAAAAGGTTTCCATTAAAGAATGTTCTTAGTGCCCAGAAAGGCTGGTCCCTGGAGACCGAGCCTGGATTTATCCTACCTCAACACCTTCATAAAGGTTCCTTCCTTCAGAATGTTGACACTCCAAACTCTATTTTCTCTTTTACTTCCTCAAGGATAAATGGTATCTCTAGATATAAAAGATGCTTACCTTCACATCCCCATTCACCCCATGTTCAGGAAATTCTTAAGTTTTTTATTGGTTCCTGGTATTTTCAGTTCTCTGCCTTGCCCTTTGGTCTTTCTACTGCTCCGAGGGTATTCACAAAATGCCTGGCTCTAGCGATTGCTCATTGCAGGTTTTTGGGTATCCAGATTTTCACATACCTGGACGACCTGCCCTTACAGGCCCCAACTTCCCACACTCTACTTCAAAACCTGGAGACCACCATTTCCCTCCTTGGAAAACTGGGATTCACCATCAGTTTCAGGAAGTCAGTCCTCATTCCCTTCGCAAGAGCACATTTTTCTGGGTTGTCGAATCCAGACAAACGTAATGAGAATGTCACTTCTACCTCAGAAGGTGCAGGACCGTCGTCTTTCACTCCCTTCTCCCCTTGACTCACATTACGACCAGGGAGTTCCTCAGGGTGCTGGGATTCATGGCTTCAACCATTCCCATGGTACCGATGGCAAAACTCCACATGAGGAAATTCCAGTGGTTCCTCAGATCGGTGTGGATCCTGCATTCTCACCCAGTAGAATACAAAGTCCCCCCTCATTCCTTGCCTAAAGAGAGAACTGCTCTGGTGGTCCCAGCAGTTAGACCTAAATCTAGGACTACCCCTGTATCTTCTCACTCCAGTCTTAGACCTCTACACAGATGCATCAGACGTGGGTTGGGGGGAAGCCTTGGGCAAATTTACAGTTCAGGGAACTTGGTCTCCCTCCCAAAAAACAGAGCACATCAACATCAGGAAAATGCGAGCATTGCTACTAGCTCTACAAACATTTCACCTTCTTTTTTGCCCAAGCCGTCTACAACTGTTCATAGACAACATGACAGTCCTCTGGTATAAGGACAAGCAGGGGGACCAAATCCTATCTCCTTTGTAGGTTGACTCTTCTAGTATGGGAATTTGTTGCCCAGTACCAAATGACTATTCAGGCAGTATACTTTCCCTCCAACCTGAATCTTGTGGCAGACTCCCTGAGCAGGTCTCTGACTCAGTCCCACAAATGGATGTTTCATGGGGACATGTTCCTGGACGTAGTCCACCAATGGGGTACTCCTCAAATAGATTTGTTTGCCTCCCCCCGGAACAAACAACTTCCATAATTTTGTGCCAGAGTCCCAAGTCCTCTGGTTTAGAAGGTAGACACCCTCTCCTTTTCTTGTAAGGGGATGTTTCTGCATGTGTTCCCTCCCCCTCCTCTAATACCAAAGGTCCTGTTCAAGCTTTGGCAGGACCAACCAAAAATCTTGCTGGTGACTCCCTTTTGCCCAAGACAGCACTGGTACCTCCACCTTCTACATTTAGCCAAGGCCATCACCACATTTACCCTACAGAGTGGACCTTCTCACAAAGAACAAAGGATCTCTGATAAATCCATACCTGTCAACACTGCAGCTGACACTGTGGGTGATAGGATTCTAATCCCCTTCAGACACCTATTCTCAGAGGACATGCTCAGGGTTTTGCAAGAGCCAGAAAACCCAATACTAGAAAATCTTATATTTCTAAATAAGGATTTTTACTGTAGTGTTTCTCCAAGAACCAAGACCCACTGTCAGTGGGAAACCTGTTGAGTCTGTCTTACTTGTGTGATTTGCTCTCTGCTGACTTTGCTTATTCTTCTGTCAAAGCACACATCAGCTATCTATCTTCCCCTCTAGCATCCAGTTTTGAGGTGAACAATTCCTTAAGAGCATCTTTAATATTAGGCCTTCCAGGAAACGTATTCCTCCTCCTCCTTGGGACCTTAATTTTGTTTTAGAAATATTAACTCTGGCCCTTTTTGAGCCCGCATCTTCGGCATCCGTCAAACATTGCTCTTGGACAACCTTTACTAGTGGCCTTGACTTCAGCCAGAAGTGTGTTGGAGCTAAAAGCCCTTGTGGCAGTACCCCCTTTCTTGGTCTTTCATAAGGACAGGGTTTCCTTGAGAACAAATCATTCTTTTATGCCAAAAGTTGTTAATGATTTATCCCTTAACCAGTCCATTCAGTTACCTACCTTCTTCCCTTCTCATCAAAACCACAGTTAGAAGGTAATGCACTCCATAGATATTCATAGACAACTTAGATTTTACCTGGACAAGACTAAAGCTATCAGGAAGTCTGAACAGCTATTTGTGAACTTTCATGCCAGGGCTCTGGGTTTACCTGTTTCCAAGCAGACTAATTTCTTCTTGGGTTTCAAAGACTGTTTGCCTTTGTTACACACTCCAAGGAAAGAGCCTCTCTTCATCTGTGAAGGCCCACTCTACCAGGGCTGTGGCTTCCTCCAAGGCATTCTTCAAGGACTTAGATAACAGCACCATCCTTGAAGCAGTCATCTGGTCTTCTATTCATACCTTTAACAAACATTACTAACTAGATGGCATCTCTAAATCCAGAGCCGGATTTACTAAAGCCATTTTACATGGCTTCATTGAAAGCTCCTCTGTTCCTTCCTCCTCCTTTCCTTCATGAGCTTTGACACTCTCCGTCAGGTTAAGAATACTGCAGCAAGTGAATAGAAGCACATAGAATAGTTGTGTAAAATCTTACCATAACCATAGATGTCCTCCTCTTCACTGCTGCAGTATTCTCTCCCACCCTTCTTTCATATCTTTAGTCTGGCATTCCTCCAGGGACATTCAGTTCTGAGGACGGTATTTGGGTATGTCGCTTTTATGGCCTACTTCTGACTGCAGCCTATGTGCGATGTCCCATGTACCCTACAGTAGTATAAGACTTTTGTATACTGGCCAACGTTGGGTCACCTTCAGGTGGGAGATGCCCCAGGTTAAGAATACTGCAGCAGTGAAGGGAAGGACATCTATGGTTACGGAAAGATTTTGCACAACAGTTCTTTCATAGTGCTTGTGGGTGTTTTGTGCTGATTTCTAATAGTGTGTACCCCTGCTTGATGGTCTGACCTAACTACAGAGGGTGTAGCTGTAGGTGCAAGGTGTAATGGTGCTGTGTTTGTAATGATCAGGTCCAATATTTTGAGCCTGTTGTAAGCAAGTATCCAATCCAGTGTAGTGAGGTAGCATTAATGACAGCTGGGAAGCACTGGGAATATTTATTTGTAGTATTTTAAGTTTTCCAGTCACTAGATAGATAATTAAAATCCCCAAGTGTAATAGTGTATTGTTTGATAACGGACTCCAGTTTGTTCATGTATATTTTGTAAGTCACGGGTGACAGAGAGAGGGTTCTAAAATGGTGAAAAGTGGTAAGGTGTCGTATTTGTAGATGTTCTTCATCTCACATTGCTGCAGTCCTTACACTTGGGTAGTCCGCTGTCCTCGGTCGGCCCGAATATCAAAGTATAAGGCTGACGTCGGTCAAGGTGCATCAGACTGACATCAGGACGTCAGGGTACAAATGCGCATGACCGACGTCATATCCTCAGTCTTTTTTGCCGCATGGTCCGATGCAGAAGCAGCGTTGCAAGTGCCGTTCGGCGTTCTGAAATTTTTCGAATTCGGAGTTTCAGACCGAGTCAAAGTTGGCTAAGTACCCCGTTGGGGAATATTTTAGTTTTTTCTTGCCTCAGTGGTTTACCGGATGTCAGAAAAAGTGAATAACTGTATTTCTTGTGGGAAACAGATACCGCATAGAGATTATCATACTTTGTGTATTCCTTGTTTAGGGCCTGAGCACGACGTTGTTGGGTGTCGCTTTTGTGCTAGATTCAATAAGTGCACTATTAAGAGAAGGTTAGATTGTGCCAGGTTAGTCTTCGGGAAGCGGTGCAATTATAATATGCCGTCGGATGCTCCGGCCGCTTCTTCGAAGAAGCGCAAGGATAAGGCAGCTAAGCCCAGGTTAGACGAGTCGTCCGTACCGGACGCCGGTTCTTTAGAGGTGTCGGTGGAGCCGGTGGTTCCACCGGAGGTTTCTCTGGAGTCCCAGGGGGAGACCTTGTTATTGCAAGATGTGGCCTCTCAGGAGGCAGGTCAGGCTGAAGGGGCTTCTCAGGTTACTGTACTCCCCTCCCTTCCCAGGGTGGTTAGGCCTTCTCCTTCTGTTTCCAAGGCTTCTCCCAGAGGCAGGCCAGGTTTAGCTTCAGTTGGTGTCACTCCTAGTTCTTCAGGATCTGTGCCCAAGAAGCATATGCTTAAAATGGCAGAAGATTTGATTACCTTGATTAGGGGTTCTTTGCCCCCTCCTGATAAGAGGCCTAGGGTGGAACCTGAGTTGGGGAGTTTGGAGCAGGCTTCAGATGTTTCAGAGTCTTCGGCTGAAGACTTGCAGGAGTACTCTCCTTATTCTGATTCTGATGTGGATGATTCTACTCCTTCTGCTTCTCCTCCTGAGGATTTTTCTTTTTCAGAGACTCTTCATTCCATGAGGGAGCATTTTAAGTGGGAGGGTCAGGACTTCTCTGATTCCAGGAAAAGGCTTAGGGAATTTTTGTTTTTACCCCAGCATAGGCCTTTGGCTATACCTCCTGTTCTGGATGTTGTGGAGGATGTGTTTGCAGAGGCCTCTCTTAATCCTGATTCTTTGCCTCCTGCTCCTGTTAAGCCGGATAGGTATTATAGGGTGCCTGAAGCTCATAAGTTTCTTTTTAAGAGTCCTAGGGCGGACCCAGAAACTGTTAGTCAGGGGCCTAAGGGTGTTAAGGCTTCTGTTGTTAAAAATCCGGTTCCTCCTGATAAAGAGGCCAGGGCTTTGGATAGATGGGGAAAGAAAGTCTATACTTCTTCCACCCTGGCTATGAGGTCTCTGAATTGCCAGTTTCACATGTTGAAATACCAAAACTATCTACTGTCTCAATTGAAGTCTAAGGTAGATGCTCTGGCGGAAGGTATTGACTGTAAAGAGTTACAAGATTTGGTACATGTCTCTGAACAAGTGGGTAAGCATTCTTTGCAATGTGGTTTTGATGCTGTACAGGCCTCGTCTAGGGTGGCTGCCACTGGGTCAGTTCTTCGCAGGCACGCCTGGCTAAGGGATCAGAATTTATCTGACCATGTTAAGACAAGGATTTTAGATGCTCCTTTACAATCTGATGTGTTGTTTGGTTCACCTGTTGAGGCAGTCTTAAAGAAAATGGAAGACAAGGCTAAGTCTATGCAGACTGTTAAAGATTTTTTGCAGGTTCAGCCTCTGAAGTTTAGCAGAAATTGGCCTACCAAGGGGTGGACGTATCCTTCTTATGATTCCCAGTCTAGGGGTAGGTCTAGACGTGGTAGGGGCAGAGCTCAGGGCTCTTTCAGGCCTAGAACAGCGAGTTCACCTGCACAGTCTTCGGGTGAGGGCAGGGGTCAGTCCTTTCGTAAACAGACCCAATGACCTACCTTTTCAGCTGCCAGAGCCTTCTCGTCTGGCAGCACCTTTGGGAGGAAGGTTGGCACTTTTCAAGGAAAATTGGAGTTTAATTACCCAAGACAGATGGGTATTGGATATCATACACCAAGGTTACAGGTTTTATTTCCATACCTTGCCTCCTTTCAAAGGCATGCCAGATGTTCCTCCTCAGCAAAGAATAGAGGCTCACAAACAAATTTCTCTGCTGCTCCAAATAGGAGCCATACAACCGGTCCCTCTGTCAGAAGTGGGCCTAGGATTTTATTCTCGCCTGTTCCTAGTACCAAAGAAGGGGAACACGTGGAGACCAATTTTGGATTCATCTATCCTCAACACTTATGTGGACTTTCCCAAGTTCAAAATGTTGACGTTACAACAGCTTTTACCTCTGCTGGGCAAAGATCACTGGATGGTGACTCTGGATCTCAAGGAGGCTTACCTTCATGTTCCTATCAGGCTAAGTTGCAGGAAGTATCTACGTTTTCGGGCTGGGACTTCTCATTATCAGTTCTCTGCATTGCCCTTTGGCTTATCTACTGCGCCCAGAGTGTTCACGAAGGTTCTGGCTCCAGTGATAGCTTTCTTCAGGCTAAGAGGAATACAGATCTATCCTTATTTGGACGATTGCCTGATTCTGGCTCAAGGAAAGGACGAACTTCTTCATCATCTACACTATGTGATAGCAGTGCTAAGATGCCTGGGGTATTCTGTGAACGAAATAAAGTCCAGTCTAGTACCCTCTCAGGACATGTGCTTTCTGGGTGTGAGACTGAATACAGCATCCCAGATGGCCTTTTTGACCCCGGACAAACAAAAGACTCTTTCTCTTTACTTCCATAAATTGTCTCATCAGTCCAGGCTGACTGCAAGGACAGTCCTTCAAGCCTTGGGGTTCATGGCATCTTGTATTCTGGTGCTTCCCAATGCCAAACTGCATATGAGGAAGCTACAATGGTATCTCAAAAATGTATGGACACAGCACTGCCAAGATATGGACACTATCATTCAGATAATACCTTGCATTCAAAAGGAATTTTTGTGGTGGGCTCAGGAATGTCACCTAAACAAGGGACTCTCTGTGACCCGGCCAGAGGCGAGTCAGATTCTAACGGCAGATGCCTCAGACAAAGCTTGGGGAGCTCATCTAAATGGAAAGTGGATACAAGACACGTGGGCTGCCAGACTTCTGCATCTACATATCAACCTGATGGAGATGTTAGCAGTCCAATTTGCATTAATAGCTTTCAAGGATTTACTTCTTCCAGGGCAGGTGTTGATTCTAACAGACAACACAACTGTCATGTGGTACATCAACAAGCAAGGGGGAACTCATTCTTATCCTCTGTGCAGACAAGCAATGATTTTGTGGGAGATTGCTCTCAGTTTAAAGCTAAATCTACAGGCAAGGTTTCTGCCGGGAGCACAGAACTCCTTAGCAGATGTGTTGAGCAGACAAATTATGGATCCCCACGAGTGGAAATTGGATCCTCATGTATTTCAGAAATTGACAGTGTCATGGGGAACTCCAGACATAGATCTGTTCGCTTCTCCACTAAACTACCAGCTGCCAAAGTTTTGCACAACAAGTTTTCATCCCACAGCTTGGAAAGTGGATGCTCTTTCCTTCAATTGGAGCAATCTTCATGTGTATGCGTTTCCACCTCTGCCTCTCCTCCCAAAGGTACTTCTGAAGGTCAGACAGGACAAGCCAAAGATGATTTTAATAGCTCCAGATTGGCCTCGACAGCATTGGTACCCACTACTGAGAAGTCTGGTACGGGAGCCTCCATGGCCTTTACCTTCGATTCCTCACCTGCTGTCTCAGGAGAACAGTCATTTACTCAATGTCAAACTTCACTCTCTTCACCTGACAGCCTGGCATATTCTGTTTTAAACCCTGGAGGGTTTCAGCTTCCACAGCAAGTTTTGAATGTTATTTTGGAGGCCAGAAGGCCTAGTACAAGGAAAGTGTACGCAGATAAATGGAAGAGATTTTTGTTTTGGAGTGCAGCAAAAGCATTTGATGTTTTTAAGCCTAATTTAAGTGTGGCTCTTCAATATCTTACTGAGTTACTGGACAAAGGTTTGTCCTTCTCTTCTATTAAGATTCATGCTGCCGCAATTTCTGCTCACTATGATTGTGACCCACCATTGTTTTCTCATCCTTTGTTTAAGCAATTCCTTAGAGGGGCAAAGAATATAAGACCCCCACGGAAAGCTCCTACTCCTGCTTGGGATCTCAATTTTGTGTTGGAGAAACTCACTCTACAACCTTTTGAGCCTGCAGCTACTGCTGAGTTGAAATATTTATCATGGAAGACTGCTTTTTTGTTGGCCATTACCTCTGCGAGAAGGTTTTCTGAATTACAGGCCCTTATGGCAGTTGAGCCTTTCTTAATTTTCCATAAGGATAGGGTATCTTTCGTACTAATCCTTCCTTTATGCCTAAAGTGGTTTCTAGTGTGGCTTTAAACCAAACTATTCATTTGCCTACCTTTTATGCAAACCCCCAAAATAAAGGGGAAAAGATTTTGCACACTTTGGATATACACAGGCAGTTACGATATTATTTGAGCAGAACTAAAGGGTTCAGGCAGTCTCAGCAGTTATTTGTTTCTTTTGCTTTGAGTTCTCAGGGCAAGCCTGTGTCAAAACAAACTATTTCTAAGTGGATTGGGTTGTGCATTGCTTTCTGTTATTCCCACCATGGCAAGGAGGTTCCAGCTGGGATTAGGCCTCATTCCACTAGGGCTACTGCCACTTCAACAGCCTTTATAAGGGGGGTGGCAACTAAAGATATCTTGGAGGCAGCTACTTGGAGTTCAGTGCATACTTTCTCTAAGCATTATCACCTTCCACTTTACTCTAAATCTAGGGCTGGTTTTGCCACTGCTATTTTACAGGGCATTTTGGCAGCTCCTGCTTCTTTATAGTTGTGCCATCCTCCCTTACCTCTGCTTTGGGATTCTACCCAAGTGTAAGGACTGCAGCAATGTGAGATGAAGAACATAGTACAGTTTTGTACCTACCATAAATGTAGATGTTCGAAGATCCACATTGCTGCAGTCCAATTTACCCTCCCTCCTTCCCTTCTGTAGTTAGAGGCGGTTGTGTGGGTTGGATTGTAAATATTGTGTATATTGTATATATTGTACATATTATTAGTGCTAGGATGGTTGGTTGGTTGTTTTGTTGTCTTTGTGTTTTGGCCTTTCTTGTTAGGGTCTTCTGACATCTGGGGCAAGAAAAGACTGAGGATATGACGTCGGTCATGCGCATTTGTACCCTGACGTCCTGATGTCAGTCTGATGCGCATTGACCGACGTCAGCCTTATACTTTGATATTCGGGCCGACCGAGGACAGCGGACTACCCAAGTGTAAGGACTGCAGCAATGTGGATCTTCGAACATCTACATTTATGGTAGGTACAAAACTGTACTTTACGAGGATATGAAGGAGCTAGTGGTCGTTATCTAACTGTATAAGGCTAGAGGTGGAGGAATTGTGGAGGTATGTGAAACACCATAGGTTCATAGGATGATACTAGGCTATTGACCTGGAGGCCCTTTTAAGCCTAGCCAAGAAATTTGCCCATGTTACCTCAAAGTCAGCACCTGTTTCCCCTTTTCAGCAGAGACATGGGTGGGATCCCAGGGGTATATTTTCTGTTTCCCATCCAGTTGTCCAGGTTCCCCTTAAAGAGAGCAAGAGAGGTACTCTGCTTGACATGGAGAGGGAGTCTATTCCACAGTTGGGGGGAGTCTTTGGGATACAAATCTATCCCGCCAGCAAGTTCCATCAAGGCTGGGTCTGAGATGGCTTTATATGCCAGAAACAGGTCACCTCTGAGCAGTCTATATGAGACTGAGTAGAGAGATAGGGCTCTTAGCCTGTCTGTATAGGATAGTTGTTTGAGATCTTGGATTTCACTGGTCAGGAACCTCTGTGGTCTCTCCAGCTGCTGCTTGTGCTTGACAAGGTGCATGCCGAAGGGGGCATTGTACTCGATAATGGGCCTGATAAGGGAGGAGTACTGGGATGTTACGACTTCCTTGTTCCTGGATGAAATAACCTTATTTATGAGGTGGGCCATGTAGAAAGCCTTCCGTACAACAGAGGCAATGTGGTGGTCAAAAGTGAGGTTGCCATCAACCTGGGTGCCCAAGTCCGTCACGACTGATTGCATGCTTAGTACGTTGTTATTAATGTGATAATTTGTGGGGATGCCTTTTTCCCCAAAGGGGATAATGATGCATTACTTGCATTCAGTTTCAGGCTATTCTTCTGGCACCAGTCATTAGTTTGGGTAAGGCCCTCTTGGAGGATGTTCACATCACTAGGGGAATTTAAGACTGTGCCCAGCTTGCAGTCATCTGCAAACGTGGTCAGCCACATACCACTGGTTTTGGCTTGCACCTCATAAAAGTATATCTCAAAGAGTAGAGATCCCTAGACCGATTCTTGGGGTACACTGCTCATTACGGGTCTACTACTAGAGGTGACTTCCCCTACATTGACTGAGTGGGTTCTATCAGTGAGCCAGTTAACTACCCATCTGGTAACATACGGGTTGATGCCTAGCTGGGAGAGTTTATCTATTATGCCCAAGTGGGAAATAGTGTCAAAGACTTTGGCTAGGTCAAGGTAGGCAGTATGCACTCTCTTTCCCTCGTCCATGGCTTTGGTGATTGTTTCGAAGAAGTTGACCAAGTTTAACAGGCATACTCTCCCTTTGACAAAACCAAACTGTGTGGAGTGAAGCATTTGGAGGTTGCCAATGTCCTTGTTTATAAGGCCCACGATAATGCGTTCCATGGCCTTGCAGATCAGGCTAGTTAGGTTGATGGGCCTATAACTGCTTGGGTCAGTGGATGCTCCACCTTTGTGTAGAAGGATGACAGTGGCTGTCCTCCATTCAGCTGGGATGAAGCCGGTGCTCAGGCCTTGGTTGAATAGGGTGTCTAATGGAGCTGACAGCTCATGCCTGAGTTCATGCAGTATACACCCAGGGATGTTATCGGGTCCCATGGCGACTGTATTTTCTGCCTTTGAGAGGGCATTAAGGACCTGCTCCCTGGTGATGGCGGGAGGGGGACAGGTGCTGAGGATGTCCTGAATTACTGATGGGGGACAGGTGGGTGAAGTTTTTACTGAACCTGTCTGCCAGCAGGTTGCCTATATCTATGGTGTTTGTGTATGTGGGGTTATTGACCACCAGTTCAGAGCAGATTTGGCTGTTAACTTTGAGATTGCGGACATATTCGAAGAATACATTGGATGTGGCCAGTTTGGACTCAGTTAGCCTTAGAGGTTTTCACCAGTGACCTTATTTGCTTGTTCAGACAAAGGAGAGATTGCTTCCAACTTGGCACCTGCTCCTTCTTGGTACCGGAAAGCAATTTTTTCCTTTTGTTATAGAGTTTGTTTATTGCTGCTGTCGACCAGACAGGTCAGCACTGGTTATTTGAGGTACCCACACAGTAAAGGGTACTGAGTATGAGGATATGCATTTTTTTAAAAAACGTTTATTGAATTATAACGTGTGACATAGGAAACTTACATTTATATAAGGAAATAAGCCATATTAAGTTCACATTTATGAACATTATACAATACATATATTCTTGTATACAATGTAATCAATCCAACATTGCATAAACTGTTCAATTCACACCTTTTTTTAAAACCTCATTCCTCCTCCAAAACATCCCTCTGCATGCATTGTTCCCACAATCTCTATCTTTCTCTGTGTAACCTGCTTCCACTCCCTTTCAAAGATCCTACCTGCTACCCCCCGCCCCCCTCCCCCCATCTCTGTTACACTGTTCACTACTTCAAGCACAGCTGGTTCAGACCCTGATCTCTACCCTCCGGTAATTGTTTTTTGGCAGGCACTAGAACCAAATCTTACAAGGCCCTGCTATGTCTAAGCAATTCAAATCCTGCATCACAGCTCAAAAAAAAAATCCAACTCTTCATGTATGTGATGAGCATTGAATCTGAAGTCTGTTAGGTAAGTTGTGTTATCACTGCATTGGAACCATGTTTTATTAATGATGCAGATATTTATATTTTCTACGGTAAAGAAGGGTGTAGGGATGGGTGTTTCTTTAGGCATTTAGCAGTGAGCAGCACCACACTTATCCTTTCCTGTGTTGGTTTGGTTAGATGGAACAGATTTGCACTGCATAAAAAAGGCAATTTGAGGGTACAGAAGGCTCTGATTGTTATCCGAAAGCCCTGAAGTGAAAGATACAGAATGTTCTCGGCAAAGCAGTTAGTACAGTAACGATCTCCTCCTAGGCCCATACAGATTGGATTCCCCTAGTATGACACCAGTAGCTGCGCTAACTGGTGTAAATTATCATATGTTTATATGTAAGATGCTGCTCTAAACTAGCTTTATACAAGCCAGGGATGTGTACTATGAGAGCTCTATTATGTCTGTGTTTATATAATCCAAGACACACACAGCCAAGCTGTAGTTTCACTGTATAATACATTAAATTTCCTATACTGAAAGCCCATGTGATATATGCAAATGACCACTTAATGACATAACATTGTTTCAGCTGCATAGCTGCTCAGTGCCCATGACTTTTTACATTTTACTGTTTATTTTTATGGGTACATTTAGGCCAATAAAGCCAAACCCCACTTGCCGAAGAGGTGCCATATTTTGGTCTTTTTCTGACCTTATCAGTACAACATAACTGGATCAATCCATATGATGATCTTCCATTTCACTGTTGCAATGTTCATTACATTAGGGATCCACTGCCAAGGGCAGCCCGAGTCTGGCCAGTATACCAAAGCCTTTAGGTTGCTTTAAGGTACACTGTACATCACAAGTATGCTCCTCACAGCAGTAAAGGGTGACGTCTGGACATACCATCCTCAAAACTTTTCTGCCAGTCTGAATGCCATCTCTTGATTGTCAGTCCAAACATCCATTTCATTGCTGGTTCACCAAGCCATTGCAGATAAGTGCCCCCTTGGGGTTTTGCTTTACTTAATTTTCTTTTATTATTGTGTTGCTTGTGGGGTTTTGTGTCATCCAAGAAGGGTAAATGCCAGTATGGGAGACAGATTTCCCATAAAGACCTCCATGAACAGTGTCTGTTTTGCCTTAGCACTTGTACAACCATACATCCTGTTCTGTCTGTAAAGCTTTTGTTCCTAAGACTCTTTGTAGTAGACTTTCTTCTTTGGCACTTTATCTTGAAAACCAGTGCATTAAGGACACAATGGAGGGAACTTTCCGCTCTGAGGGACAGCCATCTGTGAAGAAGTCCAAGGAAACCTAGGCCTGAATTGTCTGCTGTTCAGCCTTCGCCGGACACCTCTCCTGAGGTGACTGAATGCCCCTAAGTTTGCCTGGCTTTATCATTGGATTCCTCTGTCGTGACTGGGTTGGAGGCTGGCGGTTATTCGACTTTAAGCACGTCTGAGGAGGCATTGCAGAAGTCTGCTTTGGACGTTCATGGGGAACCACAGCTGATTATCTCCTAGGGGTATAGGAGGTGTTCCTCAAATCTTAGAGAAGAAGTCCCTACTACCATGATTGAATGCTATCCTAGGTCAGAGCCTTCTAAATTCTAGAAGGTGGACATTCCTTTGAAGAACAAACAAAAGACTTAACATATTTCTCCTGCAGCTAAGGATCCACAAAGTGAATGGCAATCCTTCACTCAGAGCTTGTTTAGTGCTTTGATGGCATTGAAACCTCTTCAGGGAGTTTCTGTTCTAGTCCCCCCTTAAAAGACCCAGGAAACAGGATTCCTGTGATAGGGAGCTGAATTCAGATGAGGAATCCTTGATTACTCCTCTCAGATTCCCTCTCTGTTTCATTATGGATCTGAGGAAGAGGCATCTAACAGTCCTGATACTTCCTTTGAAGAGATTTCTTTTTGGGACACAATCTCTAGGATGGTGCAGTTCTTTAAATGGGATTGTTCTCAGGTTTCTGAGATATAAAAAAGGTATTATGAGTTGTTGCAGATGGCTTCTCCAAGACTTTCTGCTGTTCCTTCCATCTTGGCTGCCTTGTTGGATGCATTTGCTAATGCCTCTAAGGCTCCAGACTCTCAGTCCCCTGTCCCCAAGAAGCCTGATAGTTTGTATAGGGTACTTGAGAACTGTAAGTTCTTGTACAAGTGTCCTCCTGCTGACCCCTCAGCGGTGTCTGTAGCTTCTGACAGGCAATCTTAATTGCTTCCTTCTCCTTAGTTACTGCCCTCCGATAAAGATAGCAGAATAATGAAAAGGCTAGGCAGGAAGGTTTATACCTCTGCCACCTTGGCTTTTAGGGCTGTTAATTATTCTACCCATATGTCCAGGTACTTGTTGGCTGTCCTTTCCCATTCCGGTGAGGTGATTTTGATCTTTCAGACTGTGAGGGTAAAACTTATGCACTTTCCCTGTTAGGGGATTCTTCCCAGGTGGCTTGTCATTCCATCAAATGTAGCTATGATGCAGCAGATGCTTCCTCAAGGGCTTCTGCTTTGTGTCATTGATGAGGAGTTATTCTTGGCATGGGCTCAACCTCTGCTAAGTTGATAGATACCCCTCTAGGTAATAAACACTTATTTGGCAAAGCTGCTTCTGCTTTAAGTCCCTTAAGGAAAAGGGCAAGGCTTTACAGGAACTTAAACATGTTTGTTTCTCCTGTGGATAAATTTCAGAGAAATTACCCCAGTAAGCCAGCTTTTGTTTGTAGGCAGACTCGTCCTCCTAAGGAGTTAAAGGGTGATAAATGGGATCCTTCAGCGAAGGCTACTCAGACTTCTGTGCCTCAGAAGTCTCCTTTTTCTGATAAACCAGATGCTACCTGACTATCCTGTTCTTCCCAGTCACTTTCCTCTTTCTTTTTGTCTCTCTCTGTCTCTTCTCTCTCTCTCTCTCTCTCTCTCTCTCTCTCTCTTCCTGTTTGGCTATCGATTACTCAAGATTCCTGGGTTCTGTCCATTATCCACAGGGTATTTCCTGGTGTAGAAGTCTCTTCCCCATGTTTTGGATATCCCTCAGCCCCCTCAGGAAAAACTCTCCTTCTTTGCAGAGGTGTTTTGGGATATTTTAATTTGGGTAATATTTAGGAGGTGCCTGTGCCCCAAAAGGGGAGGGGATTTTATTCCAGGATGTTTCCAGTGCTCAGGAAAGAAGATACTTGGAGACCAGTTCCAGACCTGTCTCATCTAAACACTTTTCTATATTGTCCCTTCTTCCTCAGGTTTATATGGTGTCTCTGGATCGCAAGGATGCTTATCACCTTATCCAATTCATCCCCTTTTCATGAAGTTTTTATGTTTCTCTGCTGCTTCCTTCCATTTTCAGTTCCCTCCTTTGCCCTTTGGCCTTTTTACTGCACCAAGAGTATTCACCAAATGTCTCACTCCTGTGAATGCTTTTTGCAGGCTTCAGGGGATCCAAGTCTTCCGTACTTGGACATCCTTCTGTTTCAGGCATCCTCTTCACAAATTTTATTGCAAAATCTTCATTTTGCCATTTCCTTTATGCCAGTCTGGGCTGCAAGATACAAATTATGCCTATGTTGGCAACTCTGCCTCCTTGGAACGCCTTAACACTAATTTCCTTCTTTCAAACACTTCTTCCTCTGACCTGTATAACAGCCAGGGAATTTCTGAGAGCTCTGGGATTCATGGCATCCACCATCCCTATGCTCCCTCTTGCCAAACTCCACATGAGAAAGTTGCAGTGGTTTCTGAAGTCAGTTTGGCTTTAACATGCGCAGCCGCTGGAATTTGTAGTTCCTCTTCTACCTTGCCTCAAGAAGGAATTTCACTGGTGGATTCAGCAGTTGTCTCACAAGGTGGACCTACTCACTAATGACAAGAGATCTCTCATACATCCCCACCTGTCCACTCTTCAGCTGATACTGTGGGTGACAGGAATTTGATTCCACATAGAAACCTTTTTCTGAGGATGTGCTTAGTGTTCTGCAGGAGGCCAGGAAACCCAGTACTAGGAAATTCTACTTATCCAAATGGAAGAGTTTTTCTCTTTGGTGTCATTCTCATAACCTGGATCTACTTTCTGTGGATGTTATCTGTGTGAATTGCTCAGTATTGGGTTGGCTTATTCTTTTGTTAAGACCCACTTATCAGCTATCTCTGCTTGTCTGCCTTTATCTTCTCCTTTAGCTTCTAGATTTGAAGCTAAGCAATTCCTTAAATGTGTCCTTCATGTTAGGCCTCCCAGGAAGCCTGTTCCTCCACCCTGGGATCTTAATTTTGTTTTGGAAAATTTGACTCGGGCTCCTTTTGAGCCTGCTGGTTCAGATTCCTTTCAACATTGCTCTTGTAAGACTGTACTTTTTTTAGCCCTTACTTCTGCCAGACAGGTGTCTGCGCTTCAAACCCTTATGGCTTGTCCTCCTTTTTTGGTGTTTCTTAAGGACAGGGTGTCATTGCATTTTATGTTATGCCCAAGGCAGTGACGGAGTTGTTCCTTAATTAGTCTGTTCATATGCCCACTATTTTCCTTTTTCCGCAGTCTACCAATGAGAACGTGCTGCAGACATTGGATGTGCATAGACAACTCAGAGGAAATCTGATCAGCTCTTTGTTTTCTTTCATCTCAAGTACTTAGGATTAGGTGTGTCCAAGCAGACTGTTTCTTCTTGAATCTCTAACGCTGTTTCTTTTTGTTATTCTTTTCATGGTAAGAGCCTTCCTTATTCTGTTAAGGCTCATTCTACTCGAGCTGTGGCTTCTTCTGGTGCTTTTTTCAAGGGTTTGGATAGTAACTCAATTCTTGCAGTAGCTACCTGGACTTCTGTGCATACATTTAACAATCACTGCAAGTTAGAGTCTCCAGAGCTAGAGCTGGTTTTGTAAGGGCCATCCTTCATGGCTTCATAGAGGGCTCTGCTGGTCCTTCCTCCTCCCAAATTTTCTTCCTGAGCTTTGGCACTGTCCCTAATGTAATGAATACTGCAACAGTAAAATGGAAGGAAATACAGTTGTGTAAAATCTTACTATAATAGTAGATGTCCTTTTCTTCACTTTGCAGTATTCACTCCCTCCCACCTCCCCCTGGTCCATTTGTCTTCTGGTTACCTCTTTTTTCCCCTTGTACTGGCATTCCTACTAGGGCTGTCACTTCAGAGGATGGTATGTCCGGACGTCACCTTTATGCCCTACTCTATGTGAGGAGCATATGTGTGATGTACCTTAAAGCACCCTAAAGGCTTTGGTACAATTTCCAGACGTCAGGCCACCCTTGGCAGGGTATCCCTATGCAATGAATACTGCAACAGTGAAAAGGACATCTACCATTATGGTAAGATATTACACAACTGTACTTTAAAAAAAAAATATATATATATATATATATATATATATATATATATATATATATATATATATGCATATATCTGTGTGTGTGTATATATATGTGTATATATATATATATATATATATATATATGTGTATATATATATATATATATATATATATATATGTATATAGACACGCGCGCAAAAACAGATTACATTCTAGTTGTCACAAGACAACTAATCAAATTGGGGGGGGGGGGGACCAGTACAGCTGATGGAAGTACCGGCTATCTTTTCTGTTCACAATCGCAGTACAGTGGGCTCAGGTGGGATTTTGCCCTTTTCCCCACTGTAGTGCCATGTCGGAGATGGTGTATGTAATGAGCAAGAAGGGGGGGGGGGGCTTGCCCCCTGCTAAAATGACTTTTTTTTTTTTTCGATCAAGTGCTGTTTGACCAATTGCAGTCAATCAGTTGCCGTTCAGTGTTGTAAATTTTTGATTTAGTGATGCGCACAAACATGAGTGTTCATTGCTGCATGTATTGCATTATGTGCTGAAATGCTAGTTTTTTCTTCTGTGGTACAGTTAATTGAATTGCATAACAATCACAGTTTGTAAGATCGTCCACTAGATAAATCAATGTCTTTTCCCCTTTCTTCATGTTTCTGTGACCCTGGAATTAGTATATTTAATTCACAGGGGTGTGGGAGCAGAGCCCCCTGCTAAAATATTTTTTTTTATTTTAGTTTTGTTAGTCACAGATGTAACTTATTGGTTTACACTTCTGATGATTTTTTTGATGACTTTAATGGCAATCATCTGTGAGTTTGTTAAATGTTTGATGTTTTTTCAAACTCACCAGCAGTTATTCATTATAAACTGTGTCTCAATATGTGTGTATATATGTATGCATGTGTATATATATATATATATATATATATATATATGTACACACATACGTATAAAATGTGTGTGTGTGTGTCTATGTATGGGTCTACCTAACATCACCTGAAACCCATTTGACTGACTTTCATTTCACCAAGACCAAATCACCTAATTTCAAAATACTGAAAACTCATTTGACTGAATCTCATTTCACTGAAACCTTACAATTCTAAATTCCAAAAGGTTAAACTGTAAACAAACATATTCACAACACTAATAACTGCCTCTTCCTGACCTTAAAAACTACTTACTTACCCTCTTAACAGAAACAGGACAATATAAAACCAACTAAGTGGGGGGTTATGCCCTCCACACCCTCCAATGTTAGGGGTTGTGCCACCCACACATCCCCTATTTTGATATAATAACTCCAGGATTGCACTACAGTGGGGAAAAGGGCATATAACTTTTACTCGCCTTACAGTACCCTACACACTGACACTACTGCTGGGAATGCACAAAACATCCGCCACATTACTTTAGATACTTCCCATCAAAATGTAGAGACAAATACCCACATTTAGAAACACTACAACACTGCGTTCTACATGATTGTCAGTATTCTGACAGTCAGCACTGTAGTTGCAGAAATTCTTTTTATCACAAACAAGTCACAGGTGAAGGGAAACCCACATCATGTCTATGGCTTACAATTCAGTGAAATGAGATTCAGTCAAATGTGTTTTCAGTATTTTGAAAATTAGGTGATTTTGGTCTCAGTGAAATGAAAGTCAGTCAAATGGGTTTTAGGTGATGTGAAGTAGACCCGTGTGTGTATACATACATTTTATATTTATATATATATATATATATATATATATATATATATTTATATATATATATATATGTGTGTGTGTGTGTGTGTATATATATATATATATATATATATATATATATATGTTGTTTGTCTTTCAGCTTTTCCTGGTAAGGGGTCACCACAGTGGAACTCCGGTCTGCTAATGATTGGCAGTAGATTTTTATGAAACGCCGAGGTGCCAGCTCGATGCCCAATCTTCAACGAAGGCACGCCCATTTACGCACGCATGTCTTTTGAATGCTACCCAACCACTGGGAGGACATGCAGACTCCACATAGAAGGCACTCCCAAGCCCAGCAAAGAATCGAACGGGAGAACATCTTGCTGTCAGGTAACAATGCTACCGCCGTACCACCGCGGCATCTGTATAGATTGTGTATATATTTTTATATATATATATATATATATATATACACACACACACACACACACACACACACACACACACACACACACACTATATAAAAAGTGTACACACCCCTGTTAAAATGCCAAATTTTTGATATGACATTTCAAAACTTTTCCCACCTTTAATGTGATTATAACTGGTACAATTCAGTTGGAAAACAAACAAATCTGTTATGGGAAAAAATATAAAAAATAAAAAATATATAATAAGCTGGCTGTGCAAGTGTGCAAACCCTTAAATTAATGCTTTATTGAAGCACCTTTTGATTTAATTACAGCATTCAGTCTTCTTAGGTATACACCTGCCATCGGGTTCCTATCACGTGATTGAGAATTGTAAACGGCGAACGCATATTGAGCAAATTTGATTGGTTGAAACGTCGAAATGTTGCGTGCATAACACGGAAATCACCATAGGGAATATTTTTCCTTTACTTCAATGCAGTGCGATCTCGGAGTAGGAATATTTAAGTAGCGGGGGTGTGGGGGGCTTGCCCCCCTGCCTACAGCGTTCAGGTTAGTATAATTTTTTATTTTTATTTTTTTTATTATATTTTTGAAATTTCAGACATCGCTCATATAGTGTCGACCATATGGTGTTTGATGTTTGAAACTTTCGAAGATATAATATTAGACCCCTGCCATCAGTTGTTTCAAATCATAAACCTTTTTTCTATTTCTGTTCTACCTCATTTAGATTTAAAATGAGTTCCTTGTAATCAGGAATTGTCTTAAACCTATCTTTTTGCCACTTATTCAGAAATTTTAATTATCTGTATGAGTAGATTGCTTCAGTATATGAATATCTTGGAGGATTGTTTTAACTTTAATCTGAAAGGGTGCATTTTCATGAATAAAAAATAACTTGATTAAATTTCCAAAATGGCTGCACATTGAGTAGCAACTTAATTCTAGCTCTTACATTGTGAAAACAGAAACTTAGCAGAGAAACTCACTGGACCTAACTTTCTGGGTAAATTTCAGTAACTGGTTAGTAAATGCACTGCCTGTATGCCAGGAAAAGAGAAATACATTGGACCTGAAGGAAAGTCAGCTACAAAAGGTGACAATGAAACACTCAAAAAAATTACTGCAGCTATTCAGCAAAAAGCAGTGCAAGCTCTAGACATGACTTCCATTAACTTAAGGGAAAGTATAAGGTAACTCCACACAGACCTGATTAAACTAAACAAAATACTGACTGAGTACATCAACTCAAGCAAAAAAAAAATGTCTGGAAAAAGTGGAAAAAGCATTAAACAGATAAGGTATTAAAACTGCAAAACTCAGAGGTCGAAATAAAGAAAAGGCTGGCTGAATACAAGACTGCACAGTTAGAGATGTTTTAAAAATAACAGAATTCGATGACAGAGCATGTAGGGGAAACCTGAGATTTTCTGCTGTACCAGACAAGTTGGAAGGAACAGACTGTTTTAATTTAATGAAAGCACAAATGAGCAGCTAGACTGGTATTCCTCAACAGGAATTTATTAATTAAAAGGGCACATTATGTGCATGCTCCAAACCTGGCAATGAGAAAGCAACCTAGACCTTTAATAGTAAAGATGCAGTCTTACCAGCTGAAGGAGTTGATTCTGACAAAACCTTGGCAGAAGGGCAAAGTATGAAAATTAGGAGGCCGCAAAGTGTTTGTGGAGAATGACTACCCATTGTAGAACATGCAAAACAGGAGTAAATGTATTCCATTATTCACAGAATGTTGAGAAGCAGGTGTGAGATTCAAACTGCTGTACCCAGCTATCTTTAAAATATTCTACTCTGGAGAAACAAAATCATTTTTTGAAAAAGTACATGCTGAGGAAGAAATACAAATGTTTGTCCAACAAAAAGTGAGCAGTGAAACAGAAAGAGATTCTGCTTCTTGTTCTTCTGATAATAAAGACCACAGAAAGACTGTGCCAGTGAAACCTTTTCCCAATGTTTCAATGAAAAATGCTTGAGAGAAGGGAAGAAGGACAGTCGTTGACTAGACGGATCAGTAGTGTGCTGGAAATGAACCAGAGACATGGAGATGGGCATGAATAAAACCAGTAACTGGGAAATTGACCAAAGTTAGGATTACAAAGCAAAAGTTATATTTGTGAAACATGACAGAATAAGAAAATCTGGAAATATTGGACTTTTTTGGATTTTGTTAAACATGTGTAGGACTCTGAAGCATATGCCCTACTTCATGCCATTAATGTTTGGAAAAATATGTAGGAGAGGGGAAGAGGAGGGAGAAAATTAACTGTAAGGAAAACAAATGTTTTCTTAATGGTAATGTTTTAATAGTTATTTTTAAGAGTAATGGGGATACTAATGTAAGTAGGTGCCCCTGTTTTTTTTTCCTTTCTCCCTCCTTCTGTCTTTTTCTTTGTTCGGTTTTAAGAAATGTAGACACTGCGTTGTGAAAAAAGAAGAAAAATCTAGTTAAAAGAGCATGACAAAAGAAAAATTTATGTGCTTTTTCTCATTCTTGCATAGGAGAGCAACTAGTAAAAAGTTTTAAGAGAATGCAAGTAAATGAAAAGGAATCTTAAATATTGTAAGGCTTTTTTTTTTTTTGGTAAACAAATTTATGCTTGGCAGTTTTGTGTCTGGTTCTCGTGTTTCTAGGAGACGATCTGTTAAAGAGAATTGGGTTGGTGAAAATGTTTTTTAAAAGCATTCAGATGTTTTCCCAGCAGAGAATGAGAGCAGTACAAAGAAAAGACAAAGCCAGACAGGATGTAGTAGAAGCACAGGCTGTATCATGCGTTTTAGCATGACTAACCTTTCTTTTATGTTGTTACAAGTCTGTGTATATGGCTGTCAGTGTGGAAAATTTGTTCCTGTTAGGAGGGTTAAACTTCAATATTTGAAGATGTACATAGTTTTGAGTATTATTCTTAAGTTAATAGGTTTTAGGGGGTATTGGGGGTGTTTGTTTTTTTTTTTGTTTGAGGGCTTTCAATAAAACAAAAAAGTTTTGTAAAATCTGACATAGGCTGAAATGGAGATGACAAGAAACAACTGTATAAAAGATTAACATGCCAGACAGTATATGGATGTAACACAAAAGCTGGAACTAGACATTTAACAAAAAGCTGTTGTATGTTAGAGGTGGGAATAACGACTTTTCAAGAAAATTGTTTTCTTTAGTGTCTTTAAATGTCAATGCTCTCACAGATAAATACAAAAAAGGAGTAATGGTCTATATTAAAAAATATAGAATGCAAATAGTTATGCTACAGGCAACGCACTTGGAAAGAACTGAACATGTGAATTTGATAAAGAAAGGTTTTCAGGATGGTTATTCAGTGGAATACATGAGGCAGAATAAAAGAGTACTTCTGTTAATTGCAAGAGGAGCTCCAGTAGTGCTAGAAGAGGATAAAAAAGGTAATAATGGTAGATTTGTAGTACTAAGGAGCTACTGGCAAGGGAGTAGGATTACACTGGCGTGTATTTATAATCCACTGAAAAGTGCTATAATGGAGTTTAAGAAACTTCTGGGAGAAATAATCAGCTTTCAGCAAGGAATATTACTCGGAGCAGGGGGGCTGGAATTTTATCTGCAACAGTGAAGATGTGTCTGGGGGCCCAGAATGGAAAATATAACAAAGGAGGGTTGATTGTTGAAATTTATGAAAATATTTGGCATGGAAGATGTGAATTCAGTACTACGAGTTTGGAGTGAATTTACGTATTGTTCACCAAGATAGAAAAACTGGGCTAGGCTAGGCAGAAATTACCTTTCACAGAATCATGAACATTTAATTGAAGGTCTTGATATGCACCCAGTAACTATTTCAGATCATGCGCCAGTAATACCCAATATAAAAACACAGGTTAATGTAGTAAAATGAGACACTGGCGCTTTCCTGCCTATCTGTTGAAAAGAGAGGAATTTAATGTATGCGTAATTGAAATTATTTAGGAGATATTAGAGAAGATAGAATTTTTTTCTGAAAATATACCTAGGGAATGGGATAAAATTAAAGTGGAGTTTAAGATTAGGGTGGAAATAAAAGAAAGGGAGGTATAGTTAAAAGTAACGACAATTATTTGGAGGGTCTGACAAGATGTTCAAGTATTGCAAAATAGGAGGAATCCCACAGAACAAGAGGAGGAGCAACTGCAGAATGCTAAACAAAAAATAAGGGAATACCTCAGTAATATGCCTGAGTTTAGAAAGATTGTTGTTGAGCATCTGTTTTTTGATGATAACTCTAGAGCCAAAAAAGTTTTTGCACAACGACTCAGGCAGCAGAATGTAGAAAGGGCAGTCAACAAGCTTAGAGAGATTTTTAACAAGGAAGATAAGAGATCCTATAGAACTATTAGAAATATTTTGAAAATTATATGAAAGTCTGTGTAAAGCAGAGAAATATGGAAATCAAGAAAAGATGCAAATGGAAATGTTTATGGAAGAATTAAATATGCCAAGATTAGAGGTAGAGGAGGCTCTGTTACTAACAGGATAGAAGGAGATGAAATAAAAATGGTGGTGTATAACCAATCCATGGGAAAGTCCCCAGGAATAGATTGCAATCCTGTGGAAGTTAGGATGCTAGGAGGGAAAAAAGTGATAAAGATCTGAAAGGTTTTGTTTAACAGTATTTTAAGAGGAGGAGAAGCACCAACATCCTGGAAGAAGATGGTAGCTGTAATACCTAAAGAGGGTAAAGATCCATTAGGTCTAGCTTCTTAACAGGCCCATTTCACTACTAAACCATGATTATAAAATGTTTCTGTCTGTAATGGCTAAAAGAATGGCAAAAGTGATGCCAAAATTGATAGATATGGATCAGTGTGATTTTGTAGAGGAGAGGCAAACATTTGACAACATTAACAGAACACTGATGATCCAGGGGGGAACAGAATGTAAGAAAATAACTCTATTGTTGGTGGGTCTTGATGCAGAGAAATTATTTGACAGAATAAGCTGGGACTTTGTGCAGGGCAATGGAAGCATTTGCATTCCCTGATAAAATTATATGGTTGATTAGGAGGCTATATGAGGGATCAGAGGTGAAAATTAAAGTAAGTGGGGTCCTCTGTGATAATTTTTGTTTGAGCAGAGGATCCAGGCAAGGGTGTCCTCGCTCTCCGTTTCTTATTTGCATTATATTTAGAACCATTGACAAAGAAAATAAGGGACTCAGAAATCCAAGGATATAACTAGTATGGTAGTCTAGAAAAGCTGCCTCTTTTTGCAGATATTATTTTATACCTGACAAAACCAGAAAAGGGACAGTACAGTGTTGTAGAACATTTTGAGACCGTTTCGGATCTTTTTTGGCATGCAAAATTAATGAAGCTAAAACAAAGACATTAGCAGTAAATTATATACCCACACACAAAATGGTTCAGCAATATCCATATTTATGGGGGCATGATAAAATGAAGTATTTAAGAATTTGGATTAAAATGATTTTGGTGTGGCAGTCAAGAATATGTGGAAAGAGACTAAAGAAAAGATGATACAAAAACTGAGAAAATGGAAGCTGTGATGTTATGTAGTCCTATCTCGCCTACATTCTTACCCGTGGGTTCGGACTCGGCCGATTTTACTAGCTCAAAGTCTCTCATTGGTTGGGCCAAGTGGGTATGCCATGGTGCACTGTTCCACATCCCCAGATCTCGTTTGCCGCTTGTGTAGCTTGGACGTGGTCT
Source organism: Protopterus annectens (assembly GCF_019279795.1). NCBI lineage: Eukaryota > Metazoa > Chordata > Ceratodontiformes > Protopteridae > Protopterus > Protopterus annectens. The sequence continues at coordinate 450,321,807 of NC_056725.1, read as the reverse complement.
CGCTTGGTTGTGGCTAAGTGCCTTCTTTTTTGCTATTTCTCTTAGAGAAATTTGTTTTTTCATACCCAAAAAGCTATTTTGATAGCTATTCTTGTTGCTGTGTTTGAGTGTGCTAGTTGTGTTTTTGTTGGTATCCCTAACTGTTCCAGCAGGCTAGGCACGTTTTAGTTAGAGGACCTAGTCCTCCCCTCTGTTGTTAATTAAACTTTTAGTTTGATTGTGTTGGTCTGTGTCTCCCCTAGAAGAACCGTTTCAGTTAGAGGTTCTTAGATTGTGTTGAGTAGAGTATTTTCCTGTGTTTCTACTTTGGGTGTTTTTCCGCCCTTTTTTTTTTTTGTGATTGTGTCTAGGTGGTTTCGCTTAGCGCTAGTTGTAAGATGTCTAAGGATCAAAAGGAGCATAAGCCTTCTGGCTTTAAAAATGTTCCAAATGTGGATATAAAATATCCATCACGGATGGACACTCTGTGTGTCTTTACTGCCTTGGAGCCATCCATTTACAAGAGTCGTGTAGCTTTTGCCACGCATTCAGTCCTAGGGTGCTCCAGGAGAGGAAACATAAATTAATCTTAAAGGGACTTCTAAAACAATCGTTTGAGAAAGCTATAGATTCGGCTTCCAGTCCTCAGTCTAAATCCAAAGCTTCCAGGGCTAAGAAAAGGTCTCCGGCTCCATCTGCCTCTTTGGAGCCTCCGGAGAAGTTTACTGTATTGGATTCTACCTCCTTGGCTCCACTGTCCTCGGGGCCGCAGGAGGTGTCAATGTTAACCGAAACGGCATCTGCTCCTATTATCCTTGAACCCATTTGGAGCCGGTCGCCCAGTGTGAGACATTGTTCACCTGACAAGAGATCGCAATACCCATCGCTCTCCTCCAAATCCTCCAGGCTTTCTGATTTGGATGTTGATAGGGTGGTGCAGAGGCTTCTGCAGTCACCAGTGTTGGTTAAACTGTTCATGGCTGTGACCCACTCGGCTCTGGAGCCAGTTCCTATGACCATTTCGATGATTCCTCCTCCGAGCACATCCTTGTTGTCGGAGCCGGTATGCTCCGCTCCGAGTGATGTTCCTGCGCCAGCTCCGATAACCCCCCGGGTCTATCGGTGCCGACCTCGGCTCCAACCATGTCTGTTCCATCCACAGGGTTCGGGACTCAGGTCTCTTCGGTCGGGCCCGAGGGGGGGATACTTCGGGACATCTATCCATTCTGAGCCTCCCACTCGGTGCATCGGCTCATGGGGTCCCGGTCGTGGCCTCGGAGGCCGGCCGGTCCTCGGACTCGGGGAGGGGGGGGGCGGCCTTCGTGGCCATACGGAGCGCGCTAGCCAGGTCGTCATCTACATCACCCGGGTCGGTTATTTTGTCCCCCACCACCCCGGCGAGAGCTTCTGACACTCACCTATCCATGGACAGTAGAGCGCCAGGCCCTAAGGATACCCCCACGAGTGGTCCCCAACTTACTGAGGGACCCCCAGAGTTCGTGCCTGAGGAGCCTCCTAGAAAGAAATTGTGCAAGAGGAAACACATAGACTCCCAGGATGAGTCTCTCACCTCGGATACTGACCTCGAGGAATCGGAGGTGTCCCCTAAGTCATCCTCTGATGGTTTCCTTCTCCGATATCCGGGATATACTGAAACAGAGGTGACTGGCCTTCCAAAGCTCCCTCTGAGGAGGAGTCAGTATTCCTTAAGGCTTTTGGCGCTCAACCCTCCGCTTCCTGGGTGTCTCCACCCTTCGATGAACTTCTTGACCTCATTTGTCGAAGAGTGTGGGAAAACCCCGATTCTGTGGAGCCTGTGCCCAGGCGTCCCAACAAATTCCTTTCCGCCCCCCAGGGCAAAGAGTTTCTATCAAAAGGAATCCCTGTAGATGCCATGGTGGTGGCGGCAGCCACCCAGAAGGAAGTAGCAGAGTTTTCTTCATCCGTCCATCCTCCTAACAAGAAGTCTAGGACCATGGATCGGTACGGGAAGCATACGCTATCTTCAGCAGCCTTCACTCTACGGTCACTGAATTATCTGTCTCACTTCACTCGGCTCCAGAGAGATCTCCTCAAAGAGTTGGGAGATACTCTTGCGGGTAACTTACCTGAGGCGGTGGCTCAGACGGTTAACGCCCAGGTCTCTACCCTCAACTCCATTGCTAACTTGTCCTTGCGGCTCATTTTGTATGCAGCCGAGGGAGCGAGTCCGGCAGCAGCTCAGCGTTCGTGCTTAGAAGGCAAGCCTGGCTGCGCCTGTGGCACTTTGCAGAGGCCTTCAAGTCTTCCTTCACTGACGGCCCCCTTTGACAGTTCCTCCTTGTTTGGGACCAAAGTGAAAGACACCCTCACCAGCTGCGAGCAAGGGGGACAGACCCTGTCGGCCATAGGGGTCCATTTTTCCTTTCCTTCTAGGCCTTATCCCAAGGCCCAGCGGGGGGGGGGGGTGTTAAAATGTGGTTCAAGAAATCACTGAAGTTTTTTCCTGCCGCACAGGGTGAACCCACCCCCCTCCAGAGGCAGGGGAAGGGGGGGTTATTCAGAGAGACGTCGCCCCAGAGGCAGAGGGGGGCCCCCGCAATTCGGGAGACCGCGACTCCTTTCGTGGCTCCCCATACTCTCATTCCTGAGGGTGTACCTGACTGTACTTATCCGGAGCCAGTCGGGGGTCGAATTTCCTTATATCCAGAAGCCTGGGAGAGCATTACCCAGGACCGATGGGTATTACGGATAATTTCCGGAGGTTATCTCATTCCATTCTCTTCAGTAAACCCACCAATCAAGAAAATCCCAGACATTCCACCCAGTCAAAGGGATCAAACAGCCTCAGAGGTCTCACAGCTGCTAGAAAAAGGAGCCATCCAACGTGTCTCCTCAGACCAAATCCGATTAGGGACTTACTCAAGATTCTTTTTGGTGCCGAAAAGAACAGGGGACTTGAGACCCATACTAGATCTCAGTCAACTCAACAATCACGTACACAAGTCCAAGTTCCGTATGGTCACACTGCAAGCGATTCTTCCATTGTTGGGAGAAGGAGGTATGGATGTGCTTCATTGACCTCAAGGATGCTTACTACCATATCAAAATGGACGGAGCATCCAGGAGTCACCTACGCTTCCGGCTGGGAGCCAGTCACTTCCAGTTTCGAGCCCTGCCCCTTAGTCTCACCACAGCCCCCAGGGTGTTCACCAAATGCATGGCGGTGGTGACGGCTCACTTGAGACGTCAGGGATTCCAGGTGTTTCTGTCCCTGGACAACTGGCTCCTTACCGCCCCCACCAGGCATCAACTAGTTCAAACCAGGGACGCTACCATCAATCTATGTCACCAGTTGGGCATAACAATAAATTGGGAAAAATCTGCCTTATTGCCCTCACAGCGTGTCACCTTTATAGGAGCAGATTTAGACACCATTCGATTGCGAGCATTCTTACCACAAGCAAGGATCACAGTATTACACCAGCAAATACACATGCTGATGCCCCTGAGACAAGCGAAAGCAAGACTGATTCTCCAACTCCTAGGGACCATGGCAGCAACTATCATGTTGGTCCCTCTAGCGACATTACACATGAGACTTCTTCAATGGCTCCTCTTTGTTCAGTGGTCTCTCCAAAGACTCCCACTTTCTCATCGCATCTTAATCACGGACAGGTGCAAGCAGGACCTCCATTGGTGGCTGTGCACCAACAATTTGAATGGGGGGAAAGCCCTTCGTTCCAACCGTCTCTATTGCCACGGTGACCACGGACGCCTCCCAGATGAGGTGGGGGGCATTATCTTGGCAGGACAGTCCAAGGCACGTCGCAGGAACACTAGATACATTTGCATATAAACGTCCTTGAGATGAGAGCAGTGCTTCTTGCTTTGCAGGCACTTCAGAACATTCTTCCTCTAGGGACGATTGCAATACACTTACACAACATGTCAGTAGTGTGATATCTCAACAAGCAAGGGAGAACCCGGTCTTACCCACTGTGCAGAGATGCTGTGCGAGTGTGGCATTGGGCAATAGTTTCCCAACGGTTTCTGGTGGCAACGCACATTCCAGGGAAGTCCAACGTGATTGCGGACAGGCTAAGAGCTATCCTGATGCCTTACGAGTGGTTCCTGAATCGCCTGGTTGCAGAGCGAATCTTCAGCAGATGGGGTCAGCCTTGCTGCAACCTTTTTGCCAGCCCTCTCAATGCGAAATGCAGCAACTGCTTCACGCTGATCCCCCCACAGGGGGTGTCACCCACGGACGCTCTGGTTCACAATTGGCCCTCCTGTCTGCTTTATGCTTTCCCTCCGTTTCCCCTGCTGTCAAGGGTGATTCAGAAAGTGCAATCCTTGGGAAGCAGAATGATTCTGATTGCTCCACACTGGCCTCGTCAATTCTGGTTCCCCTTTCTTCAACCATACATTGTGAACACTCCTTGGATTCTGGACCCTCAACCAGATTTACTGACACACATGTCGGGACAGTTCCACCCCTCTCTGATGACCCTCCGGTTGACAGCCTGGCTACTCCACTTCCATCGTTAGTCAGACATCATAATTTTTCACCGGAAGTGGTCCATATATTATCATCCACTCACAAACCATCCACTAGAAAGATTTATTCTTGTAAATGGAAAAGGTTCTCTATTTGGGCACATACTAAAGGCATTGATCCTTACACAGCTCCAATAAACTCAGTTCTGGAGTTCTTGTCGATGTTTTTCTATCAGGGATCCACATCAGCCACCATCAAAGTTCAGATGGCGGCGATATCTAATTTCCACGTGGCTAATGAACCTAGTTTCATGGCTCACAGACTATGCAAAGCATTCCTTAAAGGTACTGTATTGCTTCGTCCCCCAGTGTCTGAACCTATCATGCCCTGGGATCTTAATTTTGTTCTTCAAGCCCTTACTTTACCACCATTTGAGCCTGCAGCTGCCTGTGAATTAAAATTCTTGACATGGAAAACAGCATTCTTAACGGCAATCACTTCAGCGAGGCGGGTTTCGGAAATTCAAGCCCTCTCCATCAAGCCCCCATATTTAATCTTCCATAAAGATAGGGTCTCTCTTAGACCAAACCCCTCGTTCCTTCCTAAAGTGGCTTCCGTGTCTAACATGAATCAGTCCATTGAGTTGCCTGTTTTCTTCCCCCACTTTTCTAACAAGGCAGAATTTAAATTTCACCAATTGGATGTACATAGACAGTTAAGATTCTATCTACACTGGACAAAAGATATACGGAAATCTGACCAACTCTTTGTCTCCTTTTCGGAAAACCGAATGGGTTCTCCGGTATCCAAGGTCACGCTGTCTAGATGGATAGCTGGTTGTATCTCTTTCATCTATCAGGCAGGCAGGAGGTAAAAATCTGCCATTTCCAGTCAAGGCACATTCTACTCGGGCTGTTTCTACATCCACAGCCTATCAAGCTAGATTGTCAATGGATGATATATGTGCTGCAGCTACTTGGGCTTCTCCTCACACTTTTTTTTCTAATTACAAATTGGACGTGGTCTCCAGGGGCAGGTCTTCCTTTGGCTCCACAGTTCTCAGGAGTATTTTCCTGTGAGCCACCCAGGATGTAGGTGCTAAGGACGCTATTCCACGGGTATGAATGTAGGCGAGATAGGACTACATAACATCAAGAAGTTATGTACTCACCATAACGTTCGATGTATGTAGTCCATCTCACCTCACATTCTTACTTACCCTCCCACCTTCCCCCTTCCTGGAGGATTTGGAGGTTAGGCTGTTATCTACAGAGTCCCTTTGATTAGTTTATTTTTTTATATGGATGTGATGTGTGTATGGAATACATATGATTTTGCAGCAAACTAGATCTGGGGATGTGGGGCAGTGCACCATGGGATACCCACTTGGCCCAGCCAATGAGAGAGTTCGAGCTAGTAAAATCGGCTGAGTCGGCTCTGAACCCACGGGTGAGAATGTGAGGCAAGATGGACTACATACATCGAACGTTATGGTGAGTACATAACTTCTTGTTATATAAACAGCGATAGTAAGATACAAGCAGTTAAAATGTTTTTACTCCCTTTAGTCTTAGAGACAGGTCAGGCATATTTTTATCAACCAGAGGAGAAATTGTGGAACAGCAGTTAATAAAGAGCTGAAGGATTTTATCTGGGAGAGGAAAAAGCCAAGAATCAAGTGAAACAAGCTGATTTTTCCAATAGAACAAGGAGGATTGGTATTACCCGCTTTGAAGGAGTATTTCAGAGCAACACATTTAATGCTCTTGTACATAGCAACAAGTAGAAAATTATAATTCAAAGTGGAAATGGATGATTATGAAATGAGGGAAGCTCAAGAAGCAAGGAGAGATTGGGATTTTAGATGCAGACCTGTAAGGAGAAAAACAATAATCATACTGTATTTATATCCATAAAGTAGCACAAAGTATTCTGAGAACTGAGCCAACATGGGAATGGAGAAAGGAAATTCTGCTGATAGGGATGACTGTAATTAGGGATACAGACAATAGGCGAGAGGGGGCTAGAATTTATTGGAGAAAACTTGGCCAAGGAACCAAGTTATTAGGAGCAAATAATTAGGGAATGGGAAGACACTAAGAATTTTTTGGACTGAAGGTTCGAGATTGCGTTCCTACCGAAATATAGGCATAGAGAAAGAAACAGGGAGGTCCTAAATGAAAGACCACCACTGGTGGAGATTTTAGTAGTATCTGTCACTCTTCTGGTCAGGATAAAACAGACAAAGAGTTGTGGATTTGGTTCAAGCAGCTTTATTGCATACAAACACATCAGGATTGAAGCTTAGTAACTTAAACCTAAGTAAACATAAACAGACTGACTACTGCACTCATACATGTTAACACTCTGGCTGTTCACTCAAAATGGCACTACTGGCTGCACTTGCTCTGTATTTATACGTACATGCCCTCACTTTGAAATGCTTCTTAAAGTCACAACACACCCTCTGTTCTACATCCTCCCTGTTTGAGAAATGTCATGCACACTAATAATGACAATAATCATTGACATGCATTTTTGCAGAACTAATCCTTTGACATGCAATTATGTAGAACTATTTACAAGTGAAACAATCTTGTCAAGGTTGCTATGTATTTTACACTAGGTCTGGAAATACTACCTGATTGTGTGATATAAAAATTAGGACTGGGTTTAGTAACAGTGACTATCTTTAATGAATGTTCAACTTCAGGGACATCTGGGACATCATCAGGAACGAGAAGAGGTACTGAGATATGTCCTTCAACAGAAACATAGTCTGGATTGCTGTGAGATCTAGAGTCTGTATCACAGGTATGATGTTCCGATATCGATTCAGACGCTGGAAGATGATGCCTGGTATTTCTTCTGTATTCTTTACCTTCAGATTCTACTAAGTAAGACCTCAGCTTGGCACATACACGTCTTACTTGACCAATTTGATCAGAACCTTATGCTGTTTGAATCCTCACTATCTCCCTTTCTTTTAATGGATGAAGAAATCTGCTCGTATCATAGTTGGAATGATCAATTTTTGAATAGTTGGGCTTTGATTGCTGTGGCGTTTTTTAGCATTAGGCACCAACAAACTAGAACTGATAGGCAAGGTTTTTCTTGTTTGCCTAGACAGAAGTCTCTGAGCAGGTGAGCCAAGTAAATTGTCACGGGGTATATTTCTGAGATTAAGCAAATCCAAGAAAATGTTGGTAATGTCACGCTTTGACCTCTCTAGTAATTGCTTTGCACTTTGTATTGCACGTTGAGTTAGGCCTTTTGATTGTGGGTACTCAGTACTACTGGTAACATTGATAAAGTCCCACTCTTTTGCAAGTTTCTGAAATAGCTGACTGGTAAACTGGGCACCGTTGTCAGAAATAACGTTGTGTGGACTGCCATGGACTGAGAAATTACATTTCAACTTAGTAATGACAGTACTGGATGTTAGGTTGGGTAGCAGATCAATCTCTAACCAATTTGAATGAGTCTACCAATACAAAGTAATATTGACTATTCCACTCAAATATTTCAGTGGCTACTGTTGGCCAAGGTAGTTCAGGAATCTGGATGTTCTTCGTTTCCCATTGCTGCAGTCCTTACTATTGGGGTAGTCCGCTATCCAGTCGGCCCGAATACCAGAGTATATGGCTGACGTCGGTCAGGGCGCATTAGACTGACGTCAGTACGTCAGGGTACTAATGCGCATGACCGACGTCATATCCTCAGTCTTTTTTGCCGCATGGTCCGATGCAGAAGCAGTTTTGCGAGTGCAGGTTGGCGTTCTGAAATATTTCCGAAGCCGGAGTTTCAGACCGAATCAGAGTTGGCTAAGTACCCCGTTGGGGAACATTTTGGTGTTTTCTTGCCTCAGTATTTAACCGGATGTCAGAAAAAGTGAATAACTGTATTTCTTGTGGGAAACAGATACCTCATAGGGATTACCATACCTTGTGTATACCTTGTTTAGGGCCTGAGCCACGACGTTGTTGGATGCCGCTCTTGTGCTAGGTTTAACAAACGCACTATTAAGAGACGGTTAGACTGTGCCAGGTTAGTGTTTGGGAAGCGTTGCAATTATAAAATGCCGCCGGATGCTCCGGCCCGCTTCCAAGAAGCGCAAGGACAAAACAGCGAAGCCTAGGGTTGATGAACCGGCAGTCCCGGACGTCGGTTCTTTAGAAGGCTCAGTGGAGCCTGAGGTTTTGCCAGGAGTTTCTTTGGAGTCTCAGGCAGAGACTTTACTGTTACAGGATGTGCCTTCTCAGGAGGTAGGCCAGGCTGAGGGGCTTCTCAGGTAACTGTTCTTCCCTCTCTTCCCAAGGTAGTTAGAGCCTCTCCTTCTGTTGCCAAAACTTCTTTGAGAGGTAGGCCAAGTTTAGCTTCAGTGGGGGCTTCTCCTACCACTTCAGGTTCTGTGCCTAAGAAACATATGCTTAAAATGGCAGAAGATTTGATTACTATGATTAGAGGTTCTATGCCCCCTCCTGATAAGAGGCCTAGGGTGGAACCTGAGTTTGAGTGTTTGGAACAGTATTCAGAGGCTTCAGAGTCTTCTGCGGAAGATTTGCAGGAGTTTCCTCCTTATTCTGATTCTGATGTGGATGATTCCACTCCTACAGCTTCTCCTCCTGAGGATTTCTCATTCTCAGAGACTCTGCATTCCATGAGAGAACACTTTAAATGGGAAGGCCAAGATTACTCTGATTCCAGGAAAAGGCTTAGGGAATTCTTATTTTTACCCCAGCATAGGCCCTTAGCTATACCTCCTGTGTTGAATGTGGTGGAAGATGTTTTTGCAGAGGCTTCCTAAACCCTGACTCTTTGCCTCCTGCTCCTGTTAAACCTGATAGGTACTATAGGGTGCCCGAAGCTCATAAGTATTTGTTTAAGAGTCCTAGGGCGGACCCAGAAACTGTTTCTCAGGGGCCTAAAGGTGTTAAGGCCTCTGTGGTTAAAAATCCTGTTCCCACTGATAAAGAGGCAAGGGCTTTGGATAGGTGGGGAAAGAAAGTGTATACTTCTTCCACTCTAGCCATGAGAGCGTTGAATTGTCAGTTTCACATGCTAAAATATCAAAATTATCTCCTTTCACAATTGAAATCTAAGGTAGATGCTTTAGCGGAAGGTATTGAGTGTAAAGAGTTGCTAGATTTAGTTCATGTGTCTGAACAAGTAGGTAAGCATTCTTTGCAATGTGGTTTTGATGCTGTACAGGCCTCCTCGAGGGTGGCTGCCACTAGTTCTGTTCTTCGCAGGCATGCCTGGTTGAGGGATCAGAATTTAGCTGAGCATGTTAAAACAAGGATTTTGGATGCTCCTTTACAGTCTGATGTGTTGTTTGGTTCGCCTGTGGAAGCAGTTTTAAAGAAAATGGAAGACAAAGCTAAGTCTATGCAAACTGTTAAAGATTTTTGCAGGTTCAGCCACCGAAGTTTAGTAGAAATTGGCCTGCTAAGGGGTGGACATATCCTGCTTATGATTCCCAGTCTAGGGGTAGGTCTAGACGTGGTAGGGGCAGAGCTCAAGGTTCTTTTAGGCCTAGAACAGGAGTTCACCTGCTCAGACTTCTGGTGAGGGCAGGGGTCAGTCCTTTCGTAAACAGACCCAATGACCTGCCTTTTCAGCTGCCAGTAGATTCTCGTCTGGTAGCTCCTTTGGGAGGAAGACTGTGTCTTTTCAAAGAAAATTGGGATTTAATTACTCAAGACAGATGGGTGTTGGATATCATTCACCACGGTTACAGGTTTTATTTCCATACAATGCCTCCTTTCAAAGGCATGCCAGACGTTCCTCCTCCACAAAGAAAAGAGGCTCACAAGCAAATTTCTCAGTTACTCCAGATGGGGGCCATTCAGCCAGTTCCTGTATCAGAAAGGGGCCTAGGATTTTATTCTCGCCTGTTCCTAGTACCAAAGAAGGGGAACACGTGGAGACCAATTTTGGATTTATCTCTCCTCAACACTTATCTGGACATTCCCAAGTTCAAGATGTTGACGTTACAACAGCTTTTACCTCTGCTGGGCAAAGATCACTGGATGGTAACTTTAGATCTCAAGGAAGCTTACCTTCATGTGCCTATAAGGCTAAGTTGCAGGAAGTATCTGCGGTTTCGAGCTGGAAATTCTCATTATCAGTTCTCTGCATTGCCCTTTGGCTTATCTACTGCCCAGAGTATTCACAAAGGTTCTGGCTCCAGTGATAGCTTACTTCAGGCTGCAAGGAATTCAAATCTATCCTTACTTGGACGACTGCCTGATTCTGGCTCAAGAAAAGGAAGACCTTCTACAGCATCTGGAATATGTTATAGCAGTGCTAAGATGCCTAGGGTATTCTGTGAGCGAAATAAAGTCCAGTCTAGTACCCTCTCAAGACGTGCTTTCTGGGTGTGAGACTGAATACAGCAGCCCAGATGGCCTATTTAACCCCGGACAAACAAAAGAGTCTATCACTTTACTTCCATCAACTATCTCATCAGTCCGTGCTGACTGCAAGGACAGTCCTTCAAGCATTAGGGTTCATGGCATCTTGTATTCTGGTGCTTCCCAATGCCAAACTGCATATGAGGAAGCTACAATGGTATCTCAAAATGTATGGACACAGCACTGCCAGGATTTGGACACTGTCATTCAAATAATACCTTGCCTTCAAAAATAATTTTTGTGGTGGGCTCAGGAATGTCACCTAAACAAGGGACTCTCTGTGACCCGGCCAGAGGCGAGTCAGATTTTAACGACAGATGCCTCGGACATTGCTTGGGCAGCTCATCTAAATGGAAAATGGATACAAGACAAGTGGCCTGCCAGACTACAGCATCTACATATCAACATGAAGGAGATGTTAGCAGTCCAGTTTGCATTAATGGCTTTCAAGGAGTTACTTCTTCCAGGGCAGGTGTTGATTCTAACAGACAACACAACTGTCATGTGGTACATCAACAAGCAAGGGGGAACACATTCTTATCCTCTATGCAGGCAAGCATTGATTTTATGGGAGACTGCGCTAAGCTTGCAACTAACTCTTCAGGCAAGGTTTCTGCCGGGAGCACAGAACTCCTTAGCAGATGTGTTAAGCAGACAAATCATGGATCCCCACGAGTGGAAACTGGATCTTCATGTATTTCAGAAATTGACAGTGTCATGGGGAACTCCAGACATAGATCTGTTCGCTTCTCCACTAAACCACCAGCTGCCAAAGTTTTGCACAAAGAGGTTTCATCACACAGCTTGGAAAGTGGATGCTCTGTCTTTCAGTTGGAAAAACCTTCATGTGTATGCCTTTCCACCTCTGCCTCTTCTTCCAAAGGTACTATTAAAGGTCAGACAAGACAGGCCAAGGATGATTTTGATAGCTCCGGATTGGCCTCGGCAACACTGGTACCCACTACTACGGAGTCTGGTAAAGAAGCCTCCATGGCCTTTACCTCTGATTCCTCATCTGTTATCTCAGAAGGACGGTCATCTGCTCAATGTCAAGCTTCACTCTCTTCATCTAACAGCCTGGCATATTCTGTGTTGAAACACAGCAGGTCTCAACTTCCTCAACAAGTTTTAAATGTGATTATGGAAGCTAGAAGACCTAGTACAAGGAAAGTGTACGCAGAAAAATGGAAGAGATTTTTATTTTGGAGTACAGCAAAGAATTTGGAGATTTCTGAGCCTAATTTGAGTGTGGCTCTTCAATATCTTACTGAGTTATTGGACAAGGGTTTGTCCTTCTCTTCCATTAAGATTCATGCTGCAGCAATTTCAGCTCACTATGATTGTGACCCACCATTGTTTTCGCATCCTTTGTTCAAGCAGTTTCTTAGAGGGGCAAAGAATATAAGACCCCCGTAGAGCTCCTACTCCTGCTTGGGATCTCAATTTTGTGTTGGAAAAACTTACTCTACAACCTTTTGAGCCTGCGGCTACTGCTGAATTGAAATACTTGTCATGGAAGACTGCTTTTCTGTTGGCTATTACTTCTGCAAGAAGGGTGTCTGAGTTGCAGGCCCTTATGGCAGTAGAGCCCTTTTGATTTTCCATAAGGATAGGGTATCATTACGTACTAATCCTTCCTTTATGCCTAAGGTGGTTTCTAGTGTGGCTTTAAACCAAACTATTCATTTGCCTACTTTTATGCAGACCCCAAAATAAAGGGGAAAAGATTTTGCACACTTTAGATGTACACAGGCAATTGCGTTATTATTTAAGCAGGACTAAGGATTTTAGGCAGTCTCAGCAGTTGTTTGTTTCTTTTGCTTTGAGTTCGCAGGGCAAGCCTGTGTCAAAACAAACTATTTCTAGGTGGATTGGCTTTTGTATTGCATTTTGTTATTCCCATCATGGCAAGGAGATTCCAGCTGGGATTAGGCCTCATTCCACTAGGGCTACTGCCACTTCAACAGCATTTCTAAGGGGGGTGGCAACTAAGGATATTTTGGAAGCAGCTACTTGGAGTTCAGTGCATACTTTCTCTAAGCATTATCACCTTCCTATCTACTCTAAGTCTAGGGCTGGTTTTGCCACAGCTGTTTTGCAAGGCATGTTGTCAGCTCCTGCTTCTTTATGATTTGCCAGCCTCCCTTACCTCTGCTTTGGGATTCTACCCAATAGTAAGGACTGCAGCAATGGGAAGCGAAGAACATAGTACAGTTTTGTACCTACCATAAATGTAGATGTTCGAGGATCCCATTGCTGCAGTCCAATTTACCCTCCCTCCTTCCCTCTGTGTTTAGGGGTGGTTGTGTAGGTGAGGTTACATGCTGATATTTTTGTATATATTCTTGTATATATTGTACATATTTTTGGTGCAGGTATTTTGGGCCTTGTCTTTTTAGGGTCTTCTGACATCTGGGGCAAGAAAAGACTGAGGATATGACGTCGGTCATGCGCATTAGTACCCTGACGTACTGACGTCAGTCTAATGCGCCCTGACCGACGTCAGCCATATACTCTGGTATTCGGGCCGACTGGATAGCGGACTACCCCAATAGTAAGGACTGCAGCAATGGGATCCTCGAACATCTACATTTATGGTAGGTACAAAACTGTACTTTTAGCTGAAGTGGCTCTTTTTGCAAATGCGGTTTAGTACTATTACATACTGAATAAAATGAAAGTACTTTATCAGTATCTTTTGACAGAGAAGGCCAAAATGCTAGTGCTCTTGCCCTTCTTTTGGTAGCTTTAAAGCTTGGGCGGCCATGATTCAAAATATGGATGTACTCATGTTGTAAGGAAGTAGGAACGACAACTTTAGGAACTTTGAAAATTATACCATCAATATATCATCTCTGTAAGAAAAATAAGGTTGCAATTCTGTTGGTGCACAAGATTGCTTTGACGGGCATCCAACATTGATGAAGTGGTTGAGCTTTTGCAAAATTGGCCAGTGAAAAAACAACAAATAAAGCACTAATAAAATAAATAAATAACAAAAGGCCGCAGCTCCAAAGAGAAATCAAAACTTTAACATGTGAGCACTTTTGTTCACTCAAATCAAATAGTCTGAAGAAGTTCATTTGATTTGAGTGAATGAAAGGCTCACATATTAAAGTTTTGGTTTGCCTTTGGAGCTGTGGCCATTTGTTATTTATTTTATTTTTGCAAAATTGGATCAGTGTTTGTATGATCTCTTAGCACATCAAGTCTTGTGGTAGAAAAATTACTCACTTCCATGAAAACAGTCAGAATTCTCTGCATCAAGTTTTTCTGTGGTATTTCTGGGTGATCTGAATAAGGTATCAGTCAGATAAAGAAGTCTACCTTTTGTGTAGACCATTTTGAAGTTATACTTTTGCAATCTGAGCATCAATGTTTGTAATCTTGCTGGAGCTATATGCATAGGCTTCTTTAAAATAGTGATTAGAGGTTGATGATTAGTCTCAATCTGGATAGCTCGGCCATAAGTATAATCATGGAACTTCGACCATGTGAACACAGTTGCCAAAAGTTCTTTCTCAGTTTTAGCATACTGCATCTCAGTTGAATTCTAGACACGTAGGCTACTGGTCTGCCCTCTTGAAGAATAACTGCACCAAGACCTAACTTTGAAGCTTCACAGGAAAGAATTACTGGTTTGTAGACATCATAATATCTTAACGTAGGTGGACTGGCAATTTTCTATTTCAGGTCATCAAATGCTCTCTGGTGGTGGTCCAGCCATGAACAGGTAACATCTTTGCTTGTCAGCTCACTTAAGGGCGCTGATAATTCACTGAAGTCTAGTATAAACCCGCCCAAGTAGTTAACCAATACGAAGAAAACCTTGAAAATCTTGGGGATTGTGTGGAGCTGGTATCTTAAAATATCTGTTTGTTTGGATGGATCTGGTCATAAGCCTGAATCGGTAAATAAATGACTGACATAAATAACTTCTGGTACCCTGAATTTACATTTCAGAGGATTGAGCTTTAGATTCACTTCACATGCTCTTTCCAGAACTTTTCTGAAGTTTCTGTCATGCTCTACTTAACCATTGCCTCCATCTAGTAAGTCTACTATTATAGTACACGATTAGCCTGAAAACATTTGCTCCATCGCACGCTGAAAGACTTCACTGGCAGAATTTATTCCAAAAGGCATTCTAAGAAATCTTCATCTACCAAATGGCATGCTGAATATAGTCAGTAGTGAAGATTTGTGATCAAACAATACTTGCCAAAATGAACCCTTCGCATCTAAGACAGAAAAAACAGTGGCATTTGGCATGAGGGTAGCAACTTCCTCGACTGTACACATAGGATGGTGGGGTCTCTTTAATGCTGTAAGTCTTTTGGGTCAATACATATTCTGATTTCATCTGAGTTTTTTCTTTTGAGCGACTACCATGGAAGACACCCATTCAGTTGCTTCTGTAACTGGACAAATCACACCTTGCTCTGCACCATTTTATCTAACTGGACTTTGACTCTATCCTGCATAGCTATCGGAACTCTTCTCGCTGGTCTGACCACTGGACTGACCTCTGGGTCTAATTTCATGGAGCATACAACTAGAAGTTTACCTAGCTTGTCTTCAAAAATATCAGCATCTGTGAAAATAGCATTGGTGAAACTGGAACTAGGACATGTGTTTACATGATGTACTTCTTTGGTAAAAGAAAGCTGTTTCATTTTTAAACTGTCTCTGAAATGTTAAAATAATGACTGTACAGGTCTTTTGACTACATAAAATTGCATGCTGTAACTGTTCCCAGCTGAATAGCATGAAAGCACTACCAAGCCTTCAGTTTGAATCTCTTCATCTCCACAAGCAACAAGCTTCACACAGTTGGCTAAATTAAGTTGTTCACCAGCTCTTACTCTAGCAATTGTTTCTGCTGACATAACATTGCACTTTGAACCAGTGTTCACTTTGAGCTCTGTGGGTGTACCATTAATGAGGACAGTACAAAACAGTTCATTTTTTGCCAGCAAATCTATTGCATTACCCTTTTTAACAACCACTGATACACCATCTACATGGGAAGTAGAGCTGCAGCTTTCTGTATGATCAACTTGCTTTTTTAAGTTATGTTTCTTAATAAATGAATGAGACTTGCTTAATTTACAAAACTTTTGAAAGTGGTTCCATTTTTTACACTTGTGGCATTGCTGACCAAATGCTAACCACTTTTCTCTTTTGGGCGCGTGATTGGCATCACAGTTACAACAGTTAGCAAAGAAACTTGACGTGGGTTTCACTGAATCACCCTTGTACTGCACTGAGCCAGTTCCGTTTTACTGAGCTAGTCTTAGAACTTGCTGGAAAAGTAAGGGCTCTCCCTGGAAATCCAGCAGGGGCTGCAGCTTCCATGTGCTTAGGCCTGTTTCTGTTAGCCACATGCTGTCTGCATTTGCTCTAGAGGCTGCTGAAACCTCATCACTTGCAAGTATATTTGTGTGCCTTTCTGTAAGCTTGTGTATTTGACTAATCTCTATGGCTTTGCTCAATGTTAAATTACTGTCTCAAAGCAAAATCTTTCTCACTGCAGCATTATTAACACCACACACAAGCCTGTCCTTTATCAACTCATCTTTCAGATCACCAAATCTGCACGTTTTAGCTTTGTTTTGTTAAGTCAGTAATGTAAGCTGCAAAAGTTTTCCCTGGCTTTTGGTCTCTTGTATAAAATAAGTGCCTATCCAATGTAACATTTGTCTGGGAGTTACATATTTCTCTAAAGTTACGTTTCAGGCACTCGGGGACTTCCCTTGATTTCACTTGTACAGCAATATGATGGTTTTCCCCTTCTCCTGCATATACTGCGGGTGCATACACAAATGAACGGTCTGTTTCAGTGGCTTCTGAGCCCTATAGATTAAGCAAAATAAATGCCCTCGTATGTGCATCTTTTTCTGGAAAAAGCTGCTTGTATGAAAATATCGTATTCCTGCTCCTATACTCTCCAATTCTCTGCAATATTATGATCAAACACAAGTGGACTGGGTCTGTAAAATGCCTCTGCCATGCCAACACACAATAATAAAGACCTTTGCAGTTATATATGAACATATACACATATACATCAGAAATGTATGCCAGAAACTTGTAATTACACTCAACAGCACAATAGACTCTTAGAAATAACTACATTTTGTGAAATAAGTCGCCATAGCACAAGAACACTTTGAAATCACTGTACTTTGCAAAACCACTCTTAGTGTAAGAAACACTTCAGAATGACAACACTTTGTGAATGAACTGTACACAGCACAATCAACTTCTCAAATGACTGTACTTTGCAAAATAACTGTACCTTGCAATACAGTAAACTCTTCAAAATAATTGTACTGTAATAAAGCACACATTGCAAACACTTTGCACACTCTGAGATGCTTTGAACAGCTCTAGTTATACTTTGAATAGCTTTAGTCAATGCGAAATAGTAGCTCGTATCAAAAACATGGTCATTTACTAAAAAAAAAAAATACAGTCACTTTGCTTTTCCGTGCTCATTTTTGCTTTTTTATTGTACTTGTTATGCTCATTTGACTTTTATCATGCTTATACTTTTCTTGGGTTCGTTTTACTTTTAACATGCTTGCTATGCAAGTCAGAAGTGATTCTGAATGCTGTCATAAGTATTTCCAATAATTTTTATCAAATATTGTGCTTTTGAGCACTTTGTTTAATCAGTAATGTGTCTTGTGCTTTTCATTTGGTTAATAATGCGTTTTGTGCTTTGTGAATGCTTCGTATCATTTCTTTTAAAGAAATAAATCATTTGTTCGAGCTTTAATGACCTAAAATTTGTTTCTGACCTTTTTCTATAATTTGAGCAGGTTGTGATGAAACTTTTGACACCATGTCGTTCAGATACGCCACTTCTGGTACCATGTCATTCAGACATGGCAATTCTAACACCATGTCATTCAGACATCCCACTTCTGACACCATGTCACTCGTCCAGTCAGGATAAAACAAACAGTTGTGCGTTTGGTTCAAGCAGCTTTATTACATACCAACACATCAGGATTGAGGCTTAGTAACTTAAACTTATTAACAGACTGAGTACTACACTCATACATGTTAACACTCTGGCTGTTCACTCAAAATGGCACTGTTGCCTGCACATGCTCTCTCCTTATACGCACGTGCCCTCACATTGAAGTGCTTCTTAAAGTTACAACACACCCTCTGTTCTACAGTATCTAGATCAGAAGATAAGGTTAAAAAAGGAATAATTAGTAGAGCATGTAAAATATTGCATGTTAACTATAAGAATCAATCAGAGGAGGTTAGAAAGGATTGGGAAGAGAGACTGGATAAGCAATTTGCAAAGAAACAATGAGAGCAAATATGTACATCTCCCATATATGCAACAAAGTCAAAAAGATTTAGGATCTTTGCGTGGAAATGTTTACATAGGTATTTGTATACCCCAAGTAGACTCCAAATATTTTTTTCCTCAGGTAGACAGCAAATGAGAAGGGCGGGCCAGGAACTCTGTTTCTCTTTGGGCAGTGCAGTGGATACCATTGTCACCTCACAGCAAGAGGTTATCCAGTTTGATTCTCAGCTGGGGTGCCTTCTGTGCAGTGTGCATGTCCTTCCTACATTCGTGAGGGCTTCCTCCAGATGTTTCTGTTTCTTCCCACATTCCAAAGACATGGATCTGGAACATTTCTTCTTGGGCCTCCGTTGAAAATGGGGTCTTTCCCAGTTGGACTTTCCTGGTAAACAAATATTAAATAAAATAAAAAATAAATAAATATTAGACATGTGATACAGAAGAAAGAGGTAACTGGGAACATATTTTCTGGGAGTGTAATGAGTTGGCAAACTTTAAAGATTCCCTGCAGGCTGTTTTTTCAGAGATACTGGGTGAGCAAGTTTTTGTAACAAAAGAAATTATTTTTTTGTGAGCTATGATACAGAATCAGATTTACCTAGACATAGTAAGGCCTTGCTGAATCTAATTATGGTGGCTGCCAAAAAAGCAGTTACTTTATTTATTTTTTATTTTACATTTGTTAACCGGGGTGGTCTAACTGGATATATTTCCATTTTCAGTAGAGGCCCGGGGGGGGGGGAAGCTCCAGTAGTAGCAAATAGAAATTAAAATTAATGTTGTTACATAGCAAATGAAAGGATTACAATAAAAAATACAAGTAATAATAAAATAGAATAGGTATTTACACTAGAAAAAGTGACAATAAAGTATAGGATACATTATTATACAGTGTGATTCATGAGGAATTTCAGTACATCAGACAGAATAGACTACACACAGTATGTTGATTTGAGTTCACCAGTTACAGTCCTGCTTCCAAGGAGTAAGCAGTAAAGTTTTGGTAAATTTAGTGGGAAGAGGAAATATAAGTAGTGAAAGCAGAAGATTAGTTGCTGCAGGGGCATAACCAGTGTGTTTTGAGGTGTCTTTTGAGGTTTTGTTTAAAGAAGAAAGTAACTTGAAAATGGAAATCAAAATCTAAACCAACTTTACTAGTAGCAGCGAATTTTGTAACGAGGTAAAACAACTGGAATTGGGATCTTTCAGAAAGAGTAGGAGCAAATTAAAAAGGAAAAAAATGAGAATTATGGGAGCAATACATGCAGAAGAGAAACGAAGTTTAGAAGGCAGCAGGGTTTGAATAAGCTATTTAATGTTTGACTGACAGTGACTGCATAGATTATAAGTGATGTATAATGTTTGCAACTACATTTGTGTCAGGATGGTTTGTTTTCATGTATATAAATGCAAGATTGCCTATATCATGTATGATTTAATAAAGATGTTTGTTTAAAAAAAATCAGTTACAGCATGACCTTTTTCAGGTTTGATGAAAAGTTGAGATTTACAGTCTGCGATAGTGGCTTATTTGTTGTTTTCAGTGCTAGACAGTTCTAACAATGGGTGGTTATATCAAGTTGGGGAGCATTTTTGTCTATTACCTACATTGCTACGTTTCAGAATTTTCCTAGCTGGACTGAGCCATATCAGAAAAAAAATAGATTTGAAGAAAAACATTTTTATTTCTTTTTCATTGTGCATACTTGCACTTTCCTTGGAGCATGCATCACTGGTAGAGAATTAACTTTTTTTTGGATGCAATATTCTTGTGGGTATCCTGTTAGGCTTTGTGTAAGCCAGCATAGACATGAAGGATATTGTTGTTCTGGCTCTGCACAATATTTGAGATGACTCTAGTGTTTTCTGAAAACCTGTTTTACAGGGGCAGCGGTAACTATGTATCTGGTGGTGTCAATTTTTATTCTTTCCTCAACGGATGGGTTCGGATCTGACACTGTGATCCACCTCAACTGTTACACTAGCTAGTGGCCACCAACAAACTCTTAAGCTCCTTTCCTGCCCATAATGCAGTATGCCTAATGTCCCTCAGATCTCATTTGCCACTTTGGTAACTAGACGTGGTTGGCTACAGCTCTTGAGATTTCTTGATAAGATAAGTGTTTTTCTCGTAAGGGTCTGTCTTTAATCACTAATCTTTTGTAAAATCTCTTTCCGCTGGATAGTTTTCTATATATTGTTAGAATTTTATTCGGGTATATATTAAATCAGCGAACGCTGATTTATCAACCCTCTTTAAGCGAAAGCTTAAAATCCCTAACACTCGGAACAGTGATTTTTTTTTTTCCCATTCTAGGGAAAAAAATCACTGGGTCGTTTTCTGGATTTTGCCATTTCATTCACTGTGGTGTGAGCTTAGAGTTGGTATATTTAAGTAAGGGGGGTGTGGGTGGCAAAGCCCCCCACTTTATTTAATGTTTTGAATTTTTTGCGATTTTTTTTCCCTGGGGAAAAAAATTCGTTGCTCCAAGTGTTTGGGATTTTAAGCTTTCTCTTAAAGAGGGTCTATAAATCAGCATTTGCTTTTTTAAGTGTTCGCTGATTTAACATAGACCCCTTTATTCTACTCTTTATTATCCTTTATACATGTTAGTTTATTCTCTTTACCAGTGCTGGTAGGCCTTTTCTACTTCCATTTATCAATTTATCAAATCCCAATAAGGGTTTATAGTTCTCCAGTTTCTTCTTTTTATCCCCCCCCCCCCAAAAAGAAAAAATAAAATAAGGTTGTGTTACTCTACTTTTTTCTTCTAATTACTATTGCTGGTTATAAGCTTCTCTTAGTGTTACTTCTAGTTGATGCATTTTGGTATAACTATTTTATACACGGTCTGAAAAACGCTTTAAAAACTGTGAGAGATGTGGGCATAAAATGCTATTCTGTGATGCCCACACTATGTGTGTTTGTTCTTTAGGACTGGACCACCTTAACCAAGTTTGTGACATTTGCTGTGGTTTCAATCCACGCGCCTTATCTGGGAGGAAGAACAAACTAATCTTAAAAGGGCTTGTTGCTAACACAGTTCTCTGAAGCCATATCTGGAGTTCCATCTCCAAAAATTAAGATTAAGGATCCTTCAAAATGTCCATATTCTTGGATTCCTCTGCTTCGACGTTCTCAGAGACGGAGAGAAATTGGATCCAAAGTCTTCCCTGATCTTACTATCCTTGGATCCAACCAAGTATCTGTCCAGTCCAACAACCTTGGATCCAACAAAGTGTACTTTGGAGCTGAAATCCCCTGATCCTAAGCCATTGCCTCACACTGTTTAGTTCCCTCCATTTTTTGGGAGCAGCAGTCTAAGTCTCCTTCTGTGGTATCCTCTTGTTCCACTAGAAGTCTCACAAAGGCAGATGTGGAAAGGATGATGAGGTGATGTTTCACGGAGCAGTTTCAGAAGGAAGTCTTCATAGTTCCCACCCCTTTGGGTCAGGAACACCGTCCATTTACTCTTCCACTGTCAACGACTCCTTGTCTGACTCAACATGTGGTGTTAGTATCCTCAGATCTGAGTGTTCCATTCCAGGCTCTTCTGTGTCCATTCTGAAGAGAGCATTGTCTTTGGATCCGAACGTTACCCTGAGTGCACTGGCCCCGACATCTTTGGATTTGGATGACTATCGGAGCCAAAGCTTCCAGGTCGGATCCGAGGGGGTAGGTTAGACTCCAAAGCTTTTGGAGCTCTCTCTTCCGCTCAGAACTGCAGGCATTTGATAGCTCAGCTCCGGCTTCCGCTTCTGGCAGACGGCTGTCAGAGTGGAGGTAAGTGGCGGCCCAGAAACTTGTTTTCTTGGCTCCATTGGCTTCCTTCTGTCTGGAGCAGTCTGCTTTCGAGGTTGTGACTTTCATGTCGGGTTTCAGAATTCTTCACTGGCTTCCTGTAAGCTATGCAAAGCCTTTTTGAAAAGAGCACTTCTACTTAGACCTCCTTATAAAGATCCTATTTCACCATGTGATTTAAATTTGGTATTGCAAATCTTAACACAGTTCCCCCTTGAACCTGCAGTTAATTGTGATTTAAAATTCTTGACCTGCAAGACTGTCTTTTTAGTTGCAAATTACATCTGCTAGAAGAATTTCAGAACATCAACTAATATCTTTTAAGCTCCCATATCTAATTTTCCATAAGGATAGGATCATCTTATGTATCAGTGTTTCTTTCCTACCTAAAGTGGTGTCAGAATCCAACATTAACCAAGCAATTAACCTGCCTGTATTCTTCCCAAACTTTACAAATAAAGGAGAATATGCGCTGCACTTAGTGGATGTTCATAGACAATTACATTTGTACTTGCACATAAGTTAGAAAGACAGACCGGCTATTTTTTCCTTTGAATGTAACACATAGGGCCAATCAGTTACAAAGGTAACTCTAACGAGATGGCTGATGAATTGCCTTGCTTTTGTCTACAACAAATGGAATCTCCCTTTATCAAAACCATTAAAGGCTCATTCAACCAGATCTATGGCTACTTCCACTGTATTCCAGTCTAGAGCATCCATGGACAATATATGTGCGGCTGCAACTTGGTCATATCCTCATACCTTTATCACTCATTACAAACTGGATCTCGTCTCGAGGGGAAGAGCGTCTTTTTGCTCAACCATACTGATGAATATCCTTGCATAGAGTCCACCTAGGATTTCAGGTAGCTGGGGACTGTATCCCATCTGTTGAGAATGATGAAAATACATCATCAGATAAAGAAGTTATGTACTTAACATTACATTCCATCTGTGTTGTCCATTCTCATTCTTTCTCAACTTCCCACCCCTCATCCCACTCCATTTCTTACAATTTACTTTTGGAGGAGTGAGACTCTTAGGGACACCATATGTCCCTTATGTTGAACTCCAGTTATGGCGATCCTTTTATAGTTACTTTCTCTCTCCTCAAGCTGCAAGTATGATCTGAGGAACGTTAGGCATAGTGCATTATGGGTAGGAAAGGAGCTGAGCTTGAGAGTTTGTTAATGGCCATGAGCTAGTGTAACAGCCGAATCAGATACGAGTGTTGAATCCAAACCCAACTGTTGAGGAAGGATTAAAATGGACAACATGGATGGAACGTTATGGTAAGTACATAACTTATTTTTTTATAGTGTGACTTTCATAGGTGTTCACAGACAATTAGCAAAGTTTGAAGGGTGTTCTTGTACTTTAAAATGTGCATTGAGATAGTGATTCACAGAACCATGTAGCACTATTGGGCAGTAACCTAAAAGACGCAGGAAAAGGGGTATGCTAATTATAATATAATGACATGCAAGTGAAGAAGTTGGGAATGATAAGTGCATAATGATTTGCAAATGAGAATGGAGGAAAGCAGGTCTTAATTCATAAGCAGAAGCTTAGAAATGACTCATATTGATTACATTTGAGTATAAAGGCAAGCCAAAGAACTTGCCAAAAGTGGCATTGCAGAAGCAGGTGTTCAGCAACAGAAGTATTTTTTTTGTGCAAGAGCACTTAATGTCTTCACCTGTTGTTCTCTTGGGTGCATGCCACAGATGTGTATGCTACCAAAAATGGTGCTGGCAGAGGATTAGTTCCAGACAGCTTACAGAACAGGTGTGCAGAACTGGCTTCACATGAATAGAGATATGATACTTGTGTTAATTGACATTTACACGTGTTCATTGCCATGTACAGCCCTGACTGGACCTGGAGGAATCCGTGGTCTTCCTGAACCTACGGACATCAAGGTATGTGTTGCCCTTATCTTATTAGCTACATGTACCATCCACAGAAAAAAAGACATTTGGGTATATTACAGGTGTCAGCCTGTAAAATACTCAAGATGTTCCTTGATGCACTGCTTGCCACATGTGGTTGAGCATGTCTGCTTTTGCACCACATCAGGGGTGCAAGCCGCCACCACATGTGGCATCTCTGATATTGGCCACCTCCCCAAGTAGCTGGTCACATAAAGTGTACCCATGTGGCAGTAAAGGCTCCACTTATGTCCACAGATGGTATTACTTCATTAGGAAGGTCTATCACTCCATCATCTGCCAGATAATGTGTAAGTGCAAAGGGACTAATATCACTTGCCCCTGGCAGAACCCATGATTCCCATGTATGGCATACAGGGCGTTTGTATTGACACTTCTTGCACCGAGACATTCCAGATGGCTACCTAGTAACCAAGTGCTAACACAGTGGCACACATACATATCCATATCAATAGCTTCACGTATGGTACTTGCACTAGACTCCCCCCACCCCATCCCGTATCTTAATCTATTACATGTATTGCAGGATTCTCCCTGGAGCCCTGGTTGCGAACACCTGTATAGAACACAACACGTGGCTGAATAGCAATGTAACATTGCAAATATTTAAACCAAGAACATAGTAGTGTGTATGCTCGATCTACTGAAGTCCTGGTTCTGATACCTAGACTTGTTTTGGGTACAGTGCATTATTTCTCCCACTGCAGCCTGCCAGATTTTTGTAGCATGCTGCATAATATGATTCTACAATATCTGGAAGTACACCCAGAATTCCTAAGACTCTCCAACAAAGTAGCAGCAGGACCCATTGCAGCCACATGACACTCCTGTAGGTGATATTGTGCACAGTATACTGCAGCTTAGGCAAAGCAATAGTATCTAGTCTTCCACTGAGATCCCCTAATATGTACACAATGGCACTGCATTGTCACACAGAACTGAATGACGCTGCAGTGCCACTATGTGGTGTGTCGAACAGAATAATCCATGCAGTGTTATCTAAGGGCTGTGCTAAGTAGAGTATGGTAGAGTTACACTGCACATCAGACATCTCTGCATATGCCATGGTGGGGGTGAGGGTCACAGCCATCATTTGCACAAGTGCCTGGGGACACATTTCAGTCTCTTTTCATAAGTGAGGTGACCGCAGATCAGTGGAGGTTGAAAGAAAGGTCACAAGGAGGGCTGGTATCTGTGAAAGTAATACAGACCCAAATGCTCCGAAAACACAGATGTTGCAGAAATGATGGGACAAGATTTCTGCTTGCAGAAGCATGAATTGCCCCTTCCTGAGCATTCCTGTGGCATGACCAACCTCATATTGGTTTAGATATGTTGAAACTTCAACCATGACATGTGACGGCTGTCTGCCTTATGGTGATGATCAGATGTTCTTCGTGTTTCACTGTTGCAATCATTACATTTGAGTTATCTGCTTGCAGGTTGCCCTCAGTAGGCCTGATTAACAAAGTCTTGAGTCCTGCGTCGGTTGCTATCCCTTCTTCCATGCCATCAGATCGTCAGGGGTATAAAACATGCAGCAGACGCCATTACATCAGTCTTTCTTTCTGTGCGGTGCCCGAAGCAGAAGCAGTTCGCAAGTGCCGGTCGGCCGACTCCTGAAATTTTCATTTTCGAGTTTCAGAACCAAAGTCTTCAACTTAAAGCTAAGTACCCCGTTGGGGAATTTTTTTCTTGCTCCTTACCGATGTCAGTAAAATTTAATAATTGCATTACTTGTGGAAAGCAAATACCTCATAACGATTTTCATTCATACTGTATTCCTTGCCTAGGCCCTGACCACGATGTACCTTGCTGTCGGTTTTGTGCTTTATTTAATCAGCCCTTTATCCGTTGTCGGTATATTTTCACCTCTAAATATTTCGTTTGTCTGTTTAATTATTCAGAAATGTCATCGGTTAGCCATCCGACTACCGGGATTTCGGAAAAACACAAAGATAAAGACAGAGACAGGCGGCCAAGGTCCAAAACTGCCGACGAAGCTTCTCCTAAGCCAGTCGCCAGTTCGCCAGTACTTAGTGAGGTTCTTTTGCAGCCCCTGATACCTGCTGCTTTTGATTCGCAGGCCTCTACTGAGACCCATTCAGAGTCCGGTATGCCACGAGATGCTTCAACTATGGAACCCGCGGATGTCTCTAACTTGGATGGGTCCGGAGCCGCTGTGCAGGCACTGGCTTCTGAGGGTGTATTCAGGCCTACGGGCTTGCATATTAAACTGATGACTCCTTCTTTACTTAGGCCTAAATCTCGACCCATACCTAAAAAACTGACGCCCAGGCCACATGCTCAGGCCTCTATCCCTAAAAAATAAATGATAAGAATGTCTGAAGATCTAATAACTCTAATCAGGGGTAGCCAACCCCCCCCCCCAAGAGGCCTAGGACTGAGGTTGATTATGAATCTTCTGATCAGGATTCTGTTTTTTCTGATTCTTCTGATGATCTGGATTTGCCCTTATCTACTTATGAAAATTCTGATGCAGAGGACTCCATTCCCTCTGCTTCCCCTCCAGAGGATTTTTCTTTTGGGGAAACCTTACATACTCTAAGTGAGCATTTCCACTGGGAAAGCCAGGATTTTTCTGTTTCAAAAAAGAGGCTTAGGGATTTCCTTCTCCTACCTCAGCATAAGCCTTTAGCTATTCCTCCTGTACTAGACATTGTTGATGATGCTTTTTCGGAATCTAGTTTGGCCCCATGATTCCCTGCCTCCTGCTCCCAGAAAACCTGACAGATACTACAGGGTCCCTGAGTCCCACAAGTTCCTTTTTAAAAATCCTATTGCAGATCCAGAGACTATTTCACAGGGGCCCAAGGGCATTAAGGCTTCTACTGCTAAAAATCCTACCCCTTCTGATAGAGACTCCAGGGCGCTGGATAGATCGGGTAAGAAGGTTTACACTTCTGCAACCTTGGCCATTAGGGCTTTAAACTGCCAGTTTCATATGTTAAAGTATCAACAACATGTTATTGGACTTCTTAAACAGAAAATGATGTTGATCCCTGACTGTGTGGAAAATAAAGAATTACAGGATTTAATGCATTCTGCTGAACAAGTTGGAAAACATACTTTGCAATGTGGTTTTGATTCATTAGAGGCCTCTTGCAGGGCTGCTGTTACTGGGTCTATGCTCAGAAGGCATGCTTGGCTTAAGGAGCAATCTTTGCCTGATCATGTTAAGGCTAAATTGTTGGATGCTCCTTTAAATCAGGACCACCTGTTTGGCAACAAGGCTGAGGAAGTTCTTAAAAAGATGGAAGATAAAGCTAAATCTATGCAAACTGTTAAGATTTTTTACAAGTTCAGCCTCCTAGATTTAGTAGGCACTGACCCTCTAATAATTGGTCCTTTCCAGCCCCTTCCAGGTTTTCTCAAGCCAAACCCAGACACAGCAAAAACCCCAGGTTTCATTCCCAGGGGGGACACAGAACTAAGCAGTGGGGGGCCTCCATTCCCAAATATGGAAATATTAAGACTCCCCCCTATGGTAAACTGTCTCAATGACTTCTTTTAAAATTTCCAAGCACTTATCAACTGACTGCCTCTTTGGGGGGAAATATTGCTCTTCATGCAAAGAATTGGGAACTCATTATCCAGGACAAATGGGTTTTAAATATAGTGTCCTAGGGATACAGATTTCACTTCCATACGTTGCCCACACCAAGCGGGTGGCCGGACCTACCCCCAAATCAGTGGGAAGAGGCCCAAAAACAAGTACTTTCTCTCTTAAGCATGGGGGCTATTCAACTGGTACCAGAAGAGAAAAAGGGACAAGGTTTCTACTCGAGACTTTTCCTGGTACCCAGAAAAGACAATTCATGGTGTCCTATCCTGGACCTGCCTACTCTAAACACCTTTTTGGAGATTCCAAAATTCAAGATGCTACTTACTTCCTATGCTAGGCAAAGATGCCTGGTTGGCAACACTAGATTTAAAAGAAGCATACCTGCACATCCCAATCAGGGAATCTTGCAGAAGATACCTATGCTTCAAAGCAGGCTACACACACTATCAGATGTTCTTCGTGTTTCACTGTTGCAGTCATTACATTTGGGGAAATCCTCCTGGCAGGTTGCCCTCAGTCAGCCTGAATTCCAAAGTCCTGGGTCCTGTGTCGGCTGCTGTTGCCCCTTCCCTGACGTCAGGTTGTCAGGGGTATAAATGATGCGGCCGACGCCATTTTCCCTTAGTCTTTCTTGCTGCGTGGTGCCCGAAGCAGAAGCAGTTTGCAAGTGCCGGTCGGCCGACTCCTGAGATTTTCGTGTTTGTGTTTCAGATCCGAAGTCTTCAGTACCCTGTTGGGGAAACTTTTTTCTTGCTCCAGACCGATGTCAGAAAAAGTTAATAATTGTATTTCTTGTGGAAAGCAAAAGGGCTTTCATTCTTACTGTATTCCTTGCCTAGGCCCTGATCACAATGTTGCTGGTTGTCGGTTTTGTGCTAGATTTAACCACCGCACTATTAAGCGTTGGTATGATTTTGCTTTAAACTATTTTGGACGCCGGTTTAATTATCCAGAAATGTCATCAGATAGCCATCCGACTACCAGAGTTCACAAAAAATGCAAAGAAAAGGACAGAGATAAACAACTGAGGCCCAAAACCGACGATGAAACTTCTCCTAAGCCAGTCACCGGTTCGCCAGTCCTCAGTGAGGCGCTTTCTCAGCCCCTGACACTCGCTACTTTAGAGTCGCAGGCCACTACTGACTCCCACGTAGAGTCGGCCATGCCGTTGGAAACTCAAGGTATTGGAGCCTCGGATACTATTCCTTCAGATGGGTCCGGAGCCGCTGAGCAGGCACCGGCTTCTGAGGGTGTATTCAGACATAAGCATCTTTACTTTAAACCATCCTCAGCTTCAAAGACTAAAGCACCTTCTGAAGCAAAGAAACAAACTCAAGAGCCACGTGGACAGGCCTCTATGCCCAAAAAACAGATGCTCAAAATGGCCGAAGACTTAATTACCTTGATCAGAGGTTCCCATCCCCCTCCTGATAAGAGGCCTAGGCAAGAGACTGACTATGAATCTTCAGATCAGGTTTCTATTTCTTCTGATTCCTCTTCTGATCAGGAATATTCTCTTCCCCCCATGAGGATTCTGATGCTGAAGAATCTATACCTTCAGCTTCTCCTCCAGAGGACTATTCATTTGGGGAAACCTTGCATACCTTGAGGGAGCATTTCCACTGGGAGAGCCAAGATTTTTCAGAATCTAAAAAGAGGCTCAGGGATTTCCTTTTAGTACCTCAACACAGGCCACTAGCCATTCCACCTGTGTTAGATATTGTAGATGTGTTTTCGGAGTCTAGTCTGACCCCTGACTCCTTACCTCCAGCTCCTGTTAAGCCTGACAGATATTACAGGGTTCCTGACACTCATAAATTTATTTTTAAAAACCCTGCTGCAGACCCAGAAACTATTTCACAGGGTCCCAAAGGAGTTAAGGCTTCCGCTGCAAAAAACCCTACACCCTCTGACAGAGATTCTAGGGCACTGGATAGATGGGGAATAAAGGTTTACACATCTGCTACCTTGGCTATAAGGGCCTTAAACTGTCAGTTTCATATGCTCAAATATCAGCAACATGTCATGTCATTGCTTAAACAGAAAATGTTATTAAACTCTGAATGTGCAGAAAACAAGGAACTGCAGGATTTATTGCATGCAACCGAACAAGTTGGAAAGCATTTTTTGCCATGTGGTTTTGATTCTTTGGAGGCCTCCTGCAGGGCCTCAGTTACGGGTTCTGTAACTAGGAGGCGTGCTTGGTTAAAGAAACAAAATCTGCCTGATCATGTCAAAGTTAAATTATTAGATGCACCTTTACAGCATGATACTTTGTTTGGTGTTAAGGCAGAGGAGGTGTTAAAGAAAAAGGAGGACAAAGCTAAATCTATGCAAACTGTCAAAGATTTTTTACAAGTAAGCCACCTAGGTTTAGTAGACACTAGCCTACAAAGAACTGTTCCTTTCTTGTGTCAGACAGACCTCAAAGGTGCAGATCCAGATGCCCTAGAGGCAGATCCCAGGCTCAAGGTTCCTACAGGTCAAAGCAATGGGGTGCTTCTACCTCCAAAGTTGGAGAAGACAAATCACAACCATACAGGAAACAGTCCCAAAGACTTTCCCCTGCCTGCACCAAGCACTTATCTCCTGGCAGCACCCTTAGGGGGAAAATTAGCACTTTTTTCTCAAAATTGGCACATTATAGCCCAGGACAAGTGGGTTTTAAATATCGTATCATAAGGGTACAAATTCCATTTCCATACACTGCCAAGGGCAAACGGTTGGCCAGATCTGCCAAAAAATCAATGGGCAGAGGCACAAAAACAAGTCTCATCCCTCATGGACATGGGGGCCATTCAACAAGTACCAGAGCAAGAGCAGGGACAAGGATTTTACTCAAGACTGTTCTTGGTACCCAGAAAGAACAAGACCTGGAGACCAATACTGGACCTATCTACTCTGAATACATTCCTGGATATACCAAAATTCAAGATGATGACTTTGCAGCAGCTTCTGCCCATGCTGGCCAAGAACGCTTGGCTGGTGACTCTAGACCTAAAAGAGGCATACCTGCATGTCCCAATCAGACAGTTATGCAGAAGATACCTCAGATTCAAGGCTGGCTCAATGCACTACCAATTCTCTGCACTGCCCTTTGGCTTATCTACTGCGCCCAGGGTCTTTACAAAGAGGAATACAAATATATCCTTACTTGGATGACTGTCTAATTCAAGCAGAGAACAAGGACATTCTTCTACAGCATCTGGCATTTGTGAAAAGACTTCTAACATGCCTAGGGTACACAGTCAACAAAAAGAAATCAAAGCTAGTACCCTCTCAAGAGATAATATTCCTGGGTGCAAGCTTAAATACAACTGCCCAGATGGCTTATCTCACACCAGACAAACAAAGGCAACTGACTACCTATTTCAAAATGTTGGCAGCAAGGGCCCAGTTATCTGCAAGAAAAATTCTGCAGGCTTTGGGCTTCATGGCATCCTGCATCCCACTAATTCCATATGCAAGACTGCATATGAGGAAACTTCAATGGTACCTAAAAAGTGTTTGGACTCAACATTGCCACAGCCTGGAAACAATGGATGTTCATCTTGTTACCCTGCTGCAGTCATCACATTTGGGGTTATCCTGCCGTCAAGTGGTCCTGCAGTCGGCCCGAGTTCCAAAGTCTTGATCCGGCGTCAGTTGCTGTCGCTTCTTCCCTGATGTCAGTGCGCCAGGGGTATACAAGAGGCGTCCGACGCCATTTTCTCCAGTCTTTCTAGCCGTGTGGTGCCCAAAGCAGAAGCAGTTCACAAGTGCCGGTCGGCCGACACCTGAGATTTTCGATTCGAATTTCAGTCCGAAGTCTTCAATAAACTAAGTACCATGTTGGGGAACCTTTTCTTGCCTCAGTCCGATGTCAGAAAAAGTTAACAATTGCATTTCTTGTGGGAAGCAAATACCTCATAAGGACTTCCATTCCTATTGTATTCCTTGCCTAGGCCCAGACCACAACGTCACAGGTTGTCGGTTTTGTGCTAGGTTTAATAAACGGACTATCAAACGTCGTTTTGACTTCGCATGACATTACTTTGGTAGGAAATTTAATTATATCATGCCGTCTGAGCAGCTGACGACCGGCATGCATAAAAAAACGCAAGGATAAGGACAGGCAGCCTAGGAACAAGCCAGACTCAGAGGCCTCTGCTGGGCCTGTCGCCGGTTCTCCGGTTTTCAGTGAGGAGCCTATGCAGCCCCTGACGACCGCAGAACTGGAACCCCAGACAGCTGCGGATTCTCAAGCGGATTCTACTAGGCCGAAGCAGCCATCTTCATTAGGCCCTTCTGACACCGGAGCAGAAGTAGACCCCGGTGCAGTGGAAACACCTTCGGTTGCAGAAGGTATCTTCAGACCGACTACACTCACCATTAAATCTTATGCTAAGCTTAAAACTCCTTTAAAACCAAAGAAGACTGTACTCCAGTCTATAGTTCAAGGCCCCATGCCTAAGAAACAGATGCTTAAGATGGCTGAAGATTTGATTATTCTCATCAGGGGTTCCCATCCCCCTCCTGATAAAAGACCAAGACAAGAGGAGGATTATGCTTCCTCTGACCAGGTTTCAATTTCCTCAGATTCTTCTGAAGAACAGGATTACACTTTTCCCCCTTATGAAGACTCTGATGCTGAAGACTGTATTCCCTCGGCATCTCCCCCTGAAGGCTACTCCTCTGGGGAAACTTTACATACTATGAGGGAACATTTCCACTGGGAAGGCCAGGACTTCTCTCATTCTAAGAAAAGGCTCCGAGAGTTCCTTTTACTACCCCAGCACAGACCTCTTGCTATCCCTCCAGTTTTAGATATTATGGATGATGTTTACTTGGAGTCTAGTCTAAATCCAGACTCTCTACCTCCTGCTCCAGCCAAACCAGACAGATCCTATAGAGTACCTGACTCACACAAATTCCTTTATAAAAGCCCTGTGGCTGACCCAGAAACAATTTCCCAGGATCCTAAGGAAGCTAAAGCTTCTATGGCTAAAAATCCTGTGCCCTCTGAAAGGGATTCCAGAGCCCTAGATAGATGGGGAAAGAAAATATACACCTCAGCAACTCTGGCTATGAGAGCATTAAATTGCCAGTTTCACATGTTGAAATATCAGCAATTCCTAATGTCTCAATTAAAACAAAAAATGAGCACACATACTGAACAGTCTGAATTCAAGGAAATGCAGGATATGTTGCATGCAGCTGAACAGGTGGGCAAACATACTTTACAATGTGGATTTGATTCATTGGAAGCTTCCTGTAGAGCAGCTGTTACTGGCTCTGTCATACGTAGACATGCTTGGTTAAAAGAACAAACCCTTCCTGATCATGTTAAAGCAAAATTATTGGATGCACCTTTACAGCAGGATGTATTATTTGGTGTCAAAGCAGAAGAGGTTTTAAAGAAAATGGAGGATAAGGCAAAGTCTATGCAGACGGTCAAGGCTTTTTTGCAGGTACAACCCCCTCGTTTTTAGCAGAAATTGGCCAAAGAAAAACTGGTCCTTTCCAGCTTCTGACAGATCACAGAGGGGCAAATACAGACGCCCAAGGGGCAGAGGTCAGTCACAAGGCCCTTACAAACCTCGCCAATGGGGGTACTGCTACCCAGAAAGGAGGAGAAGACAGGCCCCAAGCTAGCCGAAGACAAACACAATGACTGAATCCTCAAACTACCAAGCAAATCTCTCCTGGCAGCTCCCTTCGGAGGAAAATTAGCATTTTTTGCAGACAACTGGCACATTATCACAAAAGACAAATGGGTCCTAAACATTGTCTCTCAAGGATAGAGATTCCACTTTCATACCTTACCAAGGATAAAAGGAATGCCACACCTGCCACCAAATAAATGGGCAGAGGCACAAAAACAAATTACAGCTCTCAAGGACACGAGAGCCATTCAACAGGTACCTACACAGGAGCAAGTACAAGGATTTTACTCAAGACTCTTTCTAATCACAAGAAAGGACAGCATGGAGACTCGTTCTGGATCTTTCAATTCTGAACACCTATCTGCAAGTACCAAAATTCAAGATGCTAACACTACAGCAGCTTCTTCCCATGCTGGGCAAGAATGCTTGGCTAGTAACGTTGGACCTCAAGGAGGCATACCTGCATGTCCCAATCAGACAAAATTGCAGAAGATACCTCTGCTTCATTGCAGGTTCAACGCATTCGCAATTTTCTGCACTGCCCTTTGGCTTATGTACTGCACCCAGGGTCTTCACAAAATGCCTGGCACCAGTAATTGCATACTGCAGACAAAGAGGAATTCAAATATACCCATACCTGGATGACTGCCTTATTCAATCAGAAAACAAGGACATTCTTTTAAAGCATCTGGCATTTGTCAAACACCTTCTAAGTTGCCTAGGGTACACAGTAAACGAAAAGAAATCAAAACTAGTGCCCTCACAAAACATAATATTCCTGGGTGCCAGCTTGAATACAACGGCCCAGATGGCTTATCTCACGCCAGACAAGCAACAACAGCTGACTCAATATTTCAAAATAATGGCATCAAAGACCCAACTCACTGCAAGAAAAATTTTGCAGGCCTTGGGATTCATGGCATCTTGCATACTAGTAATACCATTTGCAAAACTGCATATGACGAAATTACAATGGTACCTGAAAAGCGTATGGACTCAGCACAGCCACAGCTTGGAAACAATGATACCACTCATTCCCTGCCTTCAACAGGAGTTTCTATGGTGGGCACAGGCATGTCACCTCAACAAGGGTCAGCCTTTCACCTTACCCACAGCCAGGCAAACTATGACAACAGATGCATCGGACTATGCCTGGGGAGCACACATGGCAGGACAGTGTATTCAGGGTAAATGGACTACAGATCAGAGGCATATGCATATCAATCAAAAAGAAATGCTAGCAGTGCAGAATGACCTAACAGCTTTCAAGGACCTCTTACACCCAGGACAACTAATAATAAATACGGACAATACCACAGTAATGTGGTACATAAACAAGCAAGGGGGCACACATTCCTACCCTCTATGCAGGCAAGCAATGACCTTGTGGAACACTGCACTGTCTTACCAGGTTCAATTACAAGCACAATTCCTGCCAGGAAAGAAAAACACATTGGCAGATGACCTAAGCAGAAACATCATGGATCCACACGAGTAGAAACTAGATCCACAAATATTTGCAATGATAGCTCAAACATGGGGATGCCCAGACATAGATCTGTTTGCAAGCCCCCAAAACTACCAACTTAAAAAAATTTGCACAAGGACATTCCATCCATAAGCTTGGAAAGTGGACGCCCTCTCATTCAGTTGGAAAACATTAACAGTGTATGCCTTTCCTCCACTGCCTCTTCTAGCAAAGGTACTGCTGAAAGTCCGATTAGAGAGGCCACAAATGATACTCATTGCACCAGACTGGCCACGCCAGCATTGGTATCCAGTTCTAAGGAACATGGCCCACAGCCCACCATGGATTTTACCACAAATTCCTCACCTGCTCACCCAGCGAGACAATCAGTTTCTACACAGCCAGCTCAAGACTTTAAACCTGGCTGCATGGCAAATTACCTAAACAACCAGCCAACACCTCTATCCAAAGCTGTTATGGATGTCATTCTGGAGGCCAGGAGGCCCAGCACCAGGAAAACCTATTCAGACAAATGGAAAAGATTTTGTGCCTGGAACCAGGCTAAAGGCCTAAATCCCCTTGATCCAAACATTCCTCAGATTCTACAATATTTAACTGAGATGTTGCACAAAGGACTTTCCTTTTCATCTATTAAGATCCACGCCTCAGCAATTTCAGCTCATTACAACACGGATCCTCCTTTATTCTCACATCCACTCCTAAGACAGTACCTCAGAGGGGCTAAGAACATAAAACTGCCAAGGGGAGCACCGACACCTACTTGGGATCTCAACTTTGTTCTGGAAAAGCTTACACTGCCGCCCTTTAAACCAGCTTTTTCAGCTGATTTAAAATTTCTTTCATGGAAAACTGCCCTGCTACTAGCAATAACCTCAGCTAGAAGAGTCTCAGAGCTACAGGCACTAATGGCAGTGGGACCTTTCATCATTTTTCATCAAGACAGAGTCTCTCTATGAACTAACCCTTCCTTTACGCCAAAGATGGTATCCAGTGTGGCCCTAAACCAAACCATTCATTTGCCCACCTTTTTCGCAAATCCCCAGAACAAAGGAGAAAGACTCCTGCACTCTTTGGACATTCACAGGCAATTACGTTACTACTTGGATAAAACTAAGGCTTTCAGAAAATCTGACCAGCTCTTTGTAGCCTATCCTACAGGATCACAAGGAAAAGCTATCTCAAAACAGACCATTTCTAAATGGATAGGGCATTGCATACGTTTCTGCTACACGCATCATGGGAAACTGGTACCTGTTAACATTAAGTCCCACTCCACCAGGGCTACAGCTACATCAGCAGCCTTTCTCAGGGGAGTGCCAACCAAGGATATTCTGGAAGCTGCAACTTGGAGTTTAGTGCACACCTTCACCAAACACTATCACTTACCTCTATATTCTAAGACTAGAGCTGGTTTTGCCACTGCAGTTTTGCAGGGCCTACTAGCTTTTTCTAACCCTGTTTAACACCACCTCCCGTCCTTAGCTTTGGGATTCAACCCAAGTGTGATGACTGCAGCAGGGTAACACGATGAACATAGTACAGTTTTGTACCTACCATAAATGTAGATGTTGGAGTGTTCACCCTGATGCAGTCCAGGTTACCCTCCCTCCATCCCCTCTGAACTAGCTGAACTTATCTATACCACTCTATCCTATACAGCCTCTGTGGTGTATTTGCTTGTGCCTAAAGGTATTGCTTTATTTTTATCTAGCTATATATATATATATATATATATATATATTTTGCCTACCTATTGGGGGCACCTGACATCTGGGGCAAGAAAAACTGAAGAAAATGGCGTCGGATGCCTCTTATTATACCCCTGGCGCACTGACGTCAGGGAAGAAGCAACAGCGACTGACGCCGGACCAAGGCTTTGGAACTCAGGCCGACTGCGGGACCGCCTGATGGCAGGATAACCCCAAGTGTGATGACTGCAGCAGGGTAAACACTCGAACATCTACATTTATGGTAGGTACAAAACTGTACTTTACTCTCATTTCCTGCCTACAGCAGGAGTTTCGATGATGGGCAAAGGCTTGTCACACAAAACAAGGGACAGCCATTCACATTACCCCCAGCCAGGCAGACACTAACAACGGATGCAGTAGATTATGCCTGAGGAGCCCACATGGCAGGAAGATGCATTCAGGGGACATGGTCTTCAACCCAAATGCATCTACATATCAATCAAAAAGAGATGCTAGCTGTTCAGAATGCCCTGACAGCCTTCAATGGCCTACTTCATCCGGGACAACTACTGATAAAGACAGACAACACCATGGTCATGTGGTATATAAACAAGTAGGGGGGCACACATTCTTACCCCCTTTGCAGACTAGCCATGACTTTGTGGGACACAGCATTAACTTACCAAGTACATCTGCAGGCACAATTCCTGCCAGGAAGGAAAAATACTCTGACAGACGAACTAAGCAGAAACCTCATGGATCCCCACGAGTGGCAGCTGGATCCACAAGTCTTCAGCATGATAACAAGGAAATGGGGATGCCCGGACATAGATCTATTTGTCTCCCCTCACAACTACCATATAAAAAGATTCTGCACAAGGACTTATCACAGACAAGCATGGAAAGTGGACACCTTATCTTTCACCTGGAAAAACTTATCAGTATATGCCTTTCCCCCACTGCCTCTCCTCCCAAAGGTACTCCTAACAGTCAGACAGGAGAAGCCAAAAATTATACTGATTGCCCCAGTCTGGCCCCGCCAGTACTGGTTCCCAAGCCTAAAGAACTTGTCTCAATGCCCAGCTTGGGTCTTACCTCATATACCTCATCTGCTGTCCCAGCAAAACAATCAGATTCTGCACAGCCAACTCATGACTTTAAACCTGGCAGCATGGCTGATAAGGTAGTCATACAAAACACACATCTCAGTAAAACTGTGATGGATGTCCTCTTGGAGGCCAGAAGGCCTAGTACTAGAAAATCATCTGCTGGAAAATGGAAGAGATTCTGTGTTTGGAACCAGGCACAAGGAACTGATACAGCTGTGCCAAATATTCCTCAGATTTTGCAATACTTAACTGAGATGCTGGACAAAGGCCTTTCTTTTTCATCTATTAAAATTCATGCCTCTGCCATTTCAGTTCATTACAATACAGAGCAACCAATCTTTTCTCATCCCTTATTAAAACAGTACCTCAGAGGAGCTAAAAATTTAAGGCCTCCAAGGAGATCACCAATGCCTGCATGGGACCTCAACTGTGTCTTGGAAAAACTCACCCTGCCTCCTTTTGAGCCAGCTGCTACTGCTGATATAAAGTTTTTATCTTGGAAAACAGCTCTGCTCCTAGCAATAACTTCTACAAGACGAGTTTCAGAGCTACAGGCACTAATGGCTGTGAAACCTTTAATCATTTTTTATCCTGACAGGGTCTCTCTGAGGACAAACCCAACATTTATGCCTAAGGTGGTGTCCAATGTGGCTCTTAACCAAACTATTCATCTGCCAACTTTTTATCCAAATCCACAGAACAAGGGGGAGAGAATTCTGCATTCTTTGGACGTACACAGACAGCTTAGATTCTACTTGGACAGAACCAAAGTTTTCAGTAAGACAGAGCAATTACTAGTGGCATATCCTGCAGGATCACAAGGAAAGGCTATTTCAAAGCAGACTATTTCAAAGTGGATAGGCCACTGCATTCGTTTCTGCTACTTACACCATGGCAAGCCAGTGCTTAAGGGCATTAGGCCACATTCAACCAGAGCTGCTGCCACTTCAGCAGCTTTTCTCAGGGGAGTATCAACCAAGGACATTTTAGAGGCTGCTACTTGGAGTTCAGCGCACACCTTTACTAAGCACTGTCATCTGCCACTCTACTTTAAATCCAGGGCAGGCTTTGCCACTGCAGGTCTGCAGGGCCTCATAGCTGCTCCTAATGCTGTTTAGCTCCATCCTCCCATCCATAGCTTTGAGACTCTACCCAAATGTAATGACTGCAACAGTGAAACTTGAAGAACATAGTACAGTTGTGTACACTTACCATAAATGTAGATGTTCTGGTGTTTTCACTGTTGCAGTCCAGGTTACCCACCCACCATCTCCCTTTCTTCTGATGGAACCTATCTTTCCTTTTCTGATTTATACAACCTATGTGGTGTATTTGCTGGTAGATGACGGTAAAGTTTATATTGGTGCATGTATTTATATATATATAAATTTTGGCTACCCTTTTAGGGGGCACCTGACATCTGGGGCAAGAAAAACTAAAGAAAATGGCGTCGGCCGCATCTTTTATACCCATGACGACCTGACGTCAGGGAAAGGACGACAGCAGCTGACGCAGGACCCAGGCCTTTGGAATTCAGGCTGACTGAGGGCAACCTGCCAGCAGGATTACCCCAAA
Source organism: Protopterus annectens (assembly GCF_019279795.1). Lineage (NCBI taxonomy): Eukaryota > Metazoa > Chordata > Ceratodontiformes > Protopteridae > Protopterus > Protopterus annectens. The sequence goes on along the minus strand of NC_056725.1, from coordinate 450,282,744 downwards.
TGTAATGACTGCAATAGTGAATACACTCGAACATCTACATTTATGGTAAGTGTACACAACTGTACTTTCTCTGCACTGCCCTTTGGCTTATCCACTGCGCCCAGGGTATTCACAAAGTGCCTAGCTTCAGTTATTGCATTTTGCAGGCAAAGAAATATTCAAATATACCCATACCTGGACGATTGTCTAATTCAGGAAGAAAGCCAGGACATACTTTTGAATCATCTGGCCTTTGTAAAAAGGGTTCTAACTTGTCTGGGGTTCACCATAAACGAAAAGAAATCACACCTGGTACCCTGTCAACAAATTATATTCCTGAGAGCAAGCTTGAATACAACTTTCCAGATGGCTTACCTCACGCTAGAAAAGCAAATTCATTTGACAACCTACTTCAAACAAGTGGCCACAAAAACCCTGCTGTCTGGAAGACAAATGCTGCAAGCCTTGGGGTTCATGGCCTCCTGCATTCTTCTAATTCCATATGCAAGACTGCATATGAAGAAACTACAGTGGTATCTGAAAAGCCTATGGTGTCAACATTCTCAAGATCTAGAAACAATGATTCCTATCATACCTTGCCTATGCCTAGAGTTCTTTGGTGAGCAGAGACCTGCCATCAAAACAAGGGACTACCTTTCACACCACCCCCTGCCGCACAAACCCTAACAACACACTCATCAGACTGTTCATGGGTGGCTCACCTGGCCGGGAAGTGCATTCAGGGCAAATGGAACCCAAGTCAAATGCACCTGCATATCAATCAAAAAGAAATGTTAGCTTTACAGAATGCTCTGACAGCCTTCAAGGACCACATTCTTCCAGGACAACTAATGGTAAAGACGGACAACACCACTGTTATGTGGTACATAAATAAGCAGGGGGGGGGGTACACATTTTTACCCGCTCTGCAAACTAGCCATGGTATTGTGGAACACAGCCTTGAGCTACCAAGTGCACCTACAAGCTCAATTCCTGCCAGGAAAATTAAATACAATGGTAGATGGACTAAGCAGAGACCTCATGGACCCACACGAGTGGAAAATGGAACCAAGTATTTTCAACATGTTGACAAGCAAATGGGGGAGCCCAGCTATAGACCTGTTTGCCTCTCCCCAGAACTACCAATTGGACAAATTTTGCACAAGAACTTCCTACAAACAAGCCTGGAAAGTGGATGTTCTGTCCCTCAGCTGGAAAAACCTATCTTTCTATGCTTTCCCCCCTATGCGTCTGCTCTCCAAAGTACTACTAAAAATCAAACAGGACAAACCAAGGATGATTTTGATTGCTCCAGACTGGCCCCGCCAACACTGGTACCCCCTCCTGTGCAGTGTGTCACTGTTATCTCCATGGCAATAGCTTCAGACTCCTTCCCTGCTGTCTTAGCAGAAGAACCAGATTCTGCACCCCAAGCTTCTAACACTGAACCCTACAGCCTGGCTAATTACTTAATCTCTCCTTTACCATCTCTCAGCAAACTTGTGGTGGATATCATTTTAGAGGCAAGGAGGCCTAGTACTAGAAAATCTTATGCTGAAAAATGGAAAAGATTCTGTGCCTGGAACCAATTTCAAGGGATGAGCACAGCAGCGCTCAATTTACCTCATATTTTACAATACTTAACTGAGATGCTTCACAAGGGCCTGTCTTTTTCCTCCATTAAAATCCACGCCTCAGCCATTTCAGTTCATTATAACACAAAACCTCCCCACTTCTCTCATCCACTGCTCAAGCAGTTCCTGAGAGGGGCCAAAAATTTGAGACCACCCAGGAGAGCTCTAACCCCAGCCTGGGACCATAACTTTGTCTTGGAGAAACTCACTCTAACTCCTTTTGAGCCAGCTACTACTGCAGACTTAAAATTTCTTCCTTGAAAAACAGCTTTCCTTTTAGCAATCACTTCAGCTAGAAGGGTATCTGAATTACAAGCCCTTATGGCAGTGGAGCCTTTCATCATCTTTCATGCGGACAGGGTGTCCCTCGGTTCATATGTTCATAGATTAGTACTAGGCTAATTGTCCTTGTAAGCCATTTTAAGCCTAGCCAGTTATCCCTTGTGAGACTCAAACCATGCACTTTGTGTTTGTAAGGCAAACACCTTAACCATTAGGCCACCCTCCTAACCCCACTCAGAACCAATCCATCCATCATGCACAAGGTGGTATCCAGTGTGGCTCTTAATCAGTCCATTCATTTGCCAACTTTCTTTCCCAATCCACAGAATAAAGGGGAATGGATACTGCATTCCTTAGATGTGCACAGACAACTTAGATTCTACATGGACAGGACTAAACCTTAAAGGAAATCTGAACAACTGCTGGTGGCATTTGCTGCAGGGGCAGAGGGGAAGGCTATTTCAAAGCAAACCATTTCTAAATGGATAAGCCATTGCATTCATTTCTGCTATAAGCACCATGGAAAACCTATCCCCCAGGGGATCAGACCTCACTCCACCAGGACTGCATCTACCTCTACAGCCTTTCTCAGAGGCATCCGTACCAGGGACATCCTAGAAGCTGCTACCTGGAGTTCTGTACATACTTTCACCAAACATTATCATTTGCCAATTTTCTCTAAATCCACAGCTGGCTTTGCCACTGCAGTCTTGCAGGGCCTTATAGCTGGCCTTAATGTTATCTAAATTCCTCCTCCCAAACATAGCTTTGGGAATCTACCCAAATGTAATGACTGCAACAGTGAAACACGGAGAACATAGTACAGTTGTGTACACTTACCATAAATGTAGATGTTCGAGTGTATTCACTGTTGCTGTCCTGGTTACCCTCCCTTCAGCCCCCTAACTTCTTTTGGCTATACCTCTACTTTCCTTTACTATGCTTAAAAGCCTTTTGGTGTTTTTTGCTTTTTTGTTGGAGGTATATCTTTGTACTTTTATATTTCATTGCTTCCCATTAGGGGGGCACCTGACATCTTGGGCAAGAAAAACTGATGTAATGGCATCGGCTGCATGTTTTATACCCATGGCGACCTGACGTCATGGAAGAAGGGACAGCAACTGACATAGGACCCAAGACTTTGTTAATCAGGCCGACTGAGGGCTACCTACAAGCTGATAACCCAAATGTAATGACTGCAACAGTGAATACACTCGAACGTCTACATTTATGGTAAGTGTACACAACTGTACTTTCTCCATGGTTGCACCTGTGCTAGTGGACTGCAGTGGCTAACATCTGCATGGTGGTAGCCATGAAAGCAGTGTATGCAAGCATATACAGCACAAGGCTCAATTAGCATCAATGCTGGTCTTTACTGTCTCCTGAAGGCCATGCACAGTGCCAACCATTTCCATCTCTGCATGGGTAGCTGTAAATGTTGCCCAAATTACAACCCTGCATGCGTGTTAACTGAGGCAAAGTGTTGATTGCAAGTCAGGAGCCAGTTATGACTGTGTGTGATGCAATGCTGCACTGCTAGCCCACCATACATTTGGTATCTGGATGCCTGATGTAGTGCACTCTTTTGCCACTGCTTGCCTTCCACTAGTGGTAGCTGTTACCACAATCAAAATGGTGCCTCCCCCCGATGGAGTTGGCAGTATGCCATGCTTTACAGTTGGTAGGGTGTCTGTGGGGGAAGACTACTGTGTTATCCTGACCAGTGGATGTAGGCTGACCCAGGTGGGAGAGGGAATATTTGTATGTATACTGAAACTGTGTGTGCATCATTGTCAGGGCCTGACAGAGGACTGATCTCAACATGTTGTTCTGGCCAAGCCACTGTGTGTCATGCTAAGACTAGTGTGCCCTGTGGCAAGAAATACGTAATGTGACTGTGTTATGCTGCCTACCTTAGTCTCTCATACCCCATGTTGTGTATGATTAACCTAGATTCCCATTTCTGTATATGTCCTTGAGATGACTTGCCCGATGGACCTGAGATGCATAGGAGCTGTGGTTAGTGCAGGAACTGCAGTGGTTGAAAAATCTCAGTTGCTGTATGTCTCCTGCATATTGGGTACTCTCCACACTAGTTTACATGAGAGATGTAAAGCATTTGTCTATTCTCAAAAGCTGTATCGACGCCTCCTGGTATAGTACAGAAATGATTCCTGCTCAGTAACTGTTAACCTTGATTGAGGACCATGCCCTTTCACTGACTTTGCTGTTACCATGCTGTGTGCCTTTTATGACCCCAAACATATCATATTGTTTACATGCTTCTGACATTCATGTATGGTACAGTTCCTGACACCCACAGTACTGATATTGAGCACCACTGTTTGACTCACTGTCTTTGACAGACTTGTAGTTGCCAGCTGTCCTGAATAGTCATCACCCTTGTGATGTTCATCGTGTTTCACTGTTGCAGTCGGGTTATCCTGCTGGCAGGCTACCCGCAGTCGGCCCGAGTTGCAAAGTGTAAGTCCGGCGTTGGTTGCTGTCGCCTCCTCCCTGACGTCAGTGCGCCAGGGGTATAAAAGATGCAGCCGACACCATTTTCTTCAGTCTTTTTTGCCACACGGTGCCCGAAGCAAAAGCAGTTCGCAAGTGTCGGTCGGCCAACTCCTGAGATTTTGAGATTTGAACTTCAGATCCGAAGTCTTCATTAAAGCTAAGTACCCCGTTGGGGAAACTTTTTTCTTGCTCCAGACCGATGTCAGAAAAAGTTAATTGTATTTCTTGTGGGAAGCAAATACATCATAAGGATTTTCATTCTTACTTTATTCCTTGCCTAGGCCCTGACCACGACGTTGCTAGTTGTCGGTTTTGTGCTAGATTTAACCAACGCACTATTAAGCGTCGGTACGATTTTGCATTTCATTACTTTGGCAGAAGATTCAATTATATAATGTCATCAGACCAGCCGACTACTGGAGTTTATAAAAAGCGCAAGGAAAAAGAAAAGGACAGGCATCTGAGGTCCAAAACCGACGACGAGGCTTCCGCTAGGCCTATCGCCAGTTCTCAGTGAGGCGCTTTCGCAGCCCCTGACGCCCGCTACCTCAGAGCCACAGGCCGCTGCCGACTCCCACGTGGAGCCGACTAGGCCACTGGATACTCAAGGTGTTGGACACTCGGAAACTATTCCCTCAGATGGGTCCGGAGCCGCTGAGCAGGCATCGACTTCTGACGGTATTTTCAGGCCTACACAATTATATGTAATGCCAACTACAGCTTCAAAGGCAAAGACTAAAGCAGCCGTAAAGACAAAGAAACAAGTACAGCATTCTCCTGGACAGGCCTCCATGCCTAAAAAACAGATGCTTAAAATGGTCGAAGACCTAATTACTTTGATCAGGAGTTCCCATCCCCCTCCTGATAAGAGGCCTAGGCAAGAGATAGAATATGAATCTTCAGATCAGGTTTCCATTTCCACTGATTCCTCTTCTGAACATGAATACTCCCTTCCTCCCTATGAGGATTCTGATGCCGGAGAATCTATCCCTTCAGCCTCTCTTCCTGAGGATTATTCTTTTAGGGAGACCCTGCATACTATGAGGGAGCATTTCCATTGGGAGAGCCAAGATTACTCAGAATCCAAGAAAAGGCTCAGAGACTTCCTTTTATTATTTCAGCACATGCCCGTTGTTATTCCTCCTGTTTTAGACATTGTAGATGATGTATTTTCAGAGTCCGGTCTATCTCCTTACTCTTTACCACCAGCTCCTGTTAAGCCAGATGGATACTACTGGGTGATTTACATAAATTTAAAACTCTACTGATGACCCAGAAACTATTTCTCAGGGTCCCAAGGGGGTCAAGGCTTCCACTGAAAAAAACCCTATCCCTTCTGATAGGGATTCAAGGGCCCTGGACAGATGGGGGGAAAAGATTTATACTTCTGCTACCTTGGCTGTAAGAGCTTTAAATTGTCAGTTTCATATGCTTAAATATCAGCAATATCTTATGTCACTGCTTAAGCAGAAAATGTTGATAAATTCAGAATGTGCAGAAAACAAAGAAATGCAGGATGGTCATGGATGCAGAAGCAATTTTTAACGGATGTCAGAAAAAGCTTGATTGTGCTAGGTTAGTGTTTTACTGTTACAGGATGGAGGCTAGGGTGGAACAGGAGTTTGATAGTTTTGAACAGTGTTCACAGGCAGACGTATTTGTTTAAGAGTCCCAGGTTGAAGGATCAGAATTTAGCGGATGCTCCTTTACAGTCTGAGTTTAGTAGAAATTGGCCTGCTAGGGGTGGACATATCCTGCTTATGGTTCCCAGTCTAGGGGTAGGTCTAGAGATCAGACAGTTCACCTGCTCGAACCAATGACCTGCCTTTTGCCAGTGGACTGGCAGCTCCTTTGGGAGGAAGATTGTCTCTTTTTGGGATTTAATCACTCAAGACAGATGGGTGCTGGATATTATTCATCACGGTTACAGATTTCACACAATGCAGTCCCTGTATCAGAAAGGGGCTTGGTTTTATTCTATCTGGACATTCCCAAGTTCAAGATGTTGCAACTGTTACCTCTGCTGGGCAAGGATCACTGGATGGTAACTTTGGATCTCAAGGAAGCTTACCTTCATGATCAGTTCTCTGTATTCACAAAGGTTCTGGCTCCAGTGATAGCTTACTTCAGGCTTCAAGGCATTCAAATCTATCCTTACTTGGGCGACTGCCTGATTCTGGCTCAAGAAAGGAACACCTTCTACAGCATCTGGAATATGTCAAGCAGTGCTAAGGTATTCTGTTCCAGTCTAGTACCCTCTCAAGACATGTGCTTTCTGGGTGTGAACCGGACAAACAAAAGAGTCTGTCACTTTACTTCCATCAACTATCTCATCAGTGGACAGTCCTTCAACATTTAGGGTTCATGGCATCTTAAAATGTATGGACACAGCACTGCCAAGATTTGGACACTGTCATTATAATACCTTGGGAATTCTTGTGGTCTAAATGGAAAGCAGCATCTACATATCAACATGAAGGAGATGTTACTTCTTCCAGGGCAGGTGTTGATTCTGACAGACAACACAACTGTCATGTGGTACATCAACAAGCAATCCTCTATGCAGGCAAGCAATGATTTTATGGTGCAACTGACTCTCAGATGTATTAAGCAGACAAATCATGGGAAACTGGATCTTCATGGGTCAGACAAGACAGGCCAAGGATGATTTTGATAGCTCCAGATTCAATCTCTTCATCTCACAGCTTGGCATATTCTGTGTTGAACTCAACAAGTTTTAAATGTGATTATGGAATTTCAGAGCCTAAATTGAGTGTGGCTCTTCAATATCTTACTGAATTATTGGACAAAGGTTTGTCCTTCTCTTCCATAAAGATTCATGCTGCAGCAATTTCAGCTCAGAGCTCCTACTCTCCTGCTTGGGATCTCAATTTTGGAAAAAACTTACTCTACAACCTTTTGAGCCTGCAGCTACTGCTGAATTGAAATATTTGTCATGGAAGACTGCTTTTCTGTTGGCTATTACTTCCATAAGGACAGGGTTTCAGATTTTGCACACTTTAGATGTAGGCAAGCAATTGCGTTATTATTTGAGCAGGAGCATTGCATTTTGTTATTCCCATCATGGCAAAGAGGTTCCAGCTGGTAGTGCACTACTTCTCTAGGGCATTATCACCTGCCTATATCTCTAACTAGAGAGCTGTTTTGCCAGCAGCTGTTTTACAAGGCATAACATCTACATTTATGGTAGGTACAAAACTGTACTATTTATTGCATGCAGCTGAACAAGTGGGAAAGCATATTTTGCAATTGGATTTTGATTCTCTAGAAGCCTCCTGCAGGGCCGCAGTTGCAGGTTCTGTCATTAGGAGGCATGTTTGGTTAAAAAGAGCAAAATGTGCCTGATCATGTTAAAGCAAAACTATTAGATGCTCCATTACAACATGATACCTTGTTTGGTGTTAAAGCAGAAGAAGTCTTGAAGAAAATGGAGGACAAAGCTAAATCGATGCAAACAGTGAAAGATTTCTTACAGGTACAGCCTCCCAGATTTAGCAGGAACTGGCCTACAAAGAATTGGCCCTTTCCAGTGTCAGACAGGCCACAAAGAGGCAGATACAGACGCCCCAGAGGCAGATCACAGCCCCAAGGCTCATACAGGCCTAAACAATGGGGTGCTTCTACCTCCAAAAGCGGAGAGGAAAAATCACAGCCATACAGGAAACAGTCTCAATGACTTTCCCCTGCCAGCACCAAGCACTTGTCTTCTGGCAGCTCCTTTGGGGGGAAGACTAGCACTTTTTTCACAAAATTGGCACATGATCACCCAGGACAAATTTGTCTTAAATATCGTATCTCAAGGCTACAGGTTCCACTTTCACACCCTGCCAAGGCCAGACGGTATGCCAAACCTGCCACGCAATCAATGGGCAGAGGCTAAAAAACAAGTTTCATCCCTCATGGACATGAGAGCCATTCAGCAAGTACCACAGCAAGAGCAGGTACTAGGATTTTACTCAAAGTTATTCTTGGTACCCAGAAAGGACAAAGCCTGGAGACCAATACTGGACCTGCTTATTCTAAACACATTCCTGGATATTCCAAAATTCAAAATGTTAACTCTGCAGCAGCTTCTGCCCATGTTGGGCAAGAAGGCTTGGCTTGTGACTTTAGACCTAAAAGAGGCATACCTGCATATCCCAATCAGACAATCATGCAGAAGATACCTCAGATTTATAGCTGGCTCAATGCACTACCAATTCTCTGCACTGCCCTTTGGCTTATCTACTACACCCAGGGTCTTCACAAAATGCCTGGCACCTGTGATTGCATTTTGCAGACAAAGAGGAATACAAATATATCCTTACTTGGACGACTGCCTTATTCAAGCAGAGAACAAGGACACTCTACTACTGCATCTGGCGTTTGTAAAAAGGTTATTAACAGGTCTAGGGTACACATTAAACGAAAAGAAATCAAAACTCGTACCCTCTCAAGAGATGATATTCCTGGGTGCAAGCTTAAATACAACTGCCCAGGTGGCTTATCTCATGCCAGACAAATACAGGCAACTGACTACTTATTTCAAAATGCTGGCAACAAAGACCCAGTTATCTGCAAGACAAATTCTGCAGGCTTTGGGCTTCATGGCATCCTGCATTCTGCTAATTCCATATGCAAGACTGCATATGAGGAAACTTCAGTGGTATCTAAAAATATTGGGACTCAGCATTGCCACAGCCTGGAAACAATAATTACCCTCATTCCCTGCCTGCAACAGGAGTTTCGATGGTGGGCAAAAGCCTGTCACCTCAACACGGGACTGCCATTCACCTTACCCACAGCCAGGCAGACATTGGCAACAGATGCATCAGATTATGCCTGGGGGCCCATATGGCAGGAAGATGTATTCAGGGCACATGGTCTGCAAGTTAAATGCATCTACATATCAATCAACAAGAGATGGTAGCTGTTCAGTATGCCCTGACAGCCTTCAAGGATCTACTTCATCCAGGACAACTACTGATAAAGACGGACAATACTACAGTCATGTGGTACATGAACAAGCAGGGGAGCACGCATTCCTACCCCCTCTGCAGACTAGCCATGAACTTGTGGGACACAGCATTGACTTACCAAGTACATCTGCAAGCACAATTCCTGCCAGGAAGGGTAAATACTCTTTCAGATGCGCTAAGCAGAAACCTAATGGATCCCCACGAGTGGAAATTGGATCCACAAGTCTTCAGCATGATAACAAAGAAATGGGGATGCCCGGACATAGACCTATTTGCCTCCCCTCACAACTGCCAACTAAAGAGATTCTGCACAAGGACTTATCACAAGCAAGCATGGAAAGTAGATGCTGTATCTTTCAGCTGGAAAAACCCAACAGTATATGCCTTTCCTCCTCTGCCTCTCCTCCCCAAGGTACTCCTCAAGGTCAGACAAGAGAAGCCAAAAATGATATTGATTGCCCCAGACTGGCCCCGCCAGCACTGGTACCCAATCTTAAAGAGCTTGTCTCAATGCCTAGCTTGGACATTACCTCAAATTCCTCACTTACTGACCCAACAAGACAGTCAGATACTGCACAGCCAACTCAGGACCTTAAACCTAGCAGCATGGCGGATAATGTAGCCATTCAAGACACACCTGTCTCTAAAGCAGTGATGGATGTTATTTTGGAGGCCAGGAGGCCTAGCACCAGAAAATCTTATGCAGAAAAATGGAAGAGATTCAGTGCTTGGAACCAGGCACAAGGTATTGACACGATTGTTCCAAATATTACTCAGATTTTGCAATACTTAACTGAGATGCTGGATAAAGGCCTTTCCTTTTCATCAATTAAAATTCATACCTCTGCCATTTCAGCTCATTACAATAAAGAACCAGCTATTTTTTCTCATCCATTACTAAGGCAGTACCTAAGAGGGGCCAAAAACATAAGACCTCCAAGGAGAGCACCAATACCTGCATGGGACCTCAACTATGTCTTAGAAAAACTCACACTGCCTCATTTTGAGCCAGCCTCTGCAGCTGATATAAAATTCTTATCCTGGAAAACAGCTCTGCTCCTAGCAATAACCTCCGCTGGACGAGTCTCAGAGTTACAGGCACTCATGGCTGTGGAACCTTTTATCATTTTCCATCCTGACAGGGTTTCTCTGAGGGCAAACCCTACATTTATGCCTAAGGTAGTGTCCAGCGTGGCCCTTAGCCAAACAATTAATTTGCCTACCTTTTACCCAAACCCACAGAATAAAGGTGAGAGACTTCTGTATTCTTTCGACATTCACAGGCAGCTACGCTTCTACTTGGACAGAACCAAAGCTTTCAGAAAGACTGAACAACTTCTAGTGGCATATGCTGCAGGATCACAAGGAAAGCCTATCTCAAAACAGACTATTTCAAAGTAGATAGGCCACTGCATTCGCTTCTGCTATTCACAGCATGGCAAATCAGTGCCTAAGGGCATTAGGCCACATTCAGCCAGAGCAGCAGCCACTTAAGCAGCCTTCCTCAGAGGAGTACCAACCAAAGACATCTTAGAGGCTGCAACTTGGAGTTCAGTGCATACTTTTACAAAGCACCATCACTTACCTCTCTACTCTAAATCCAGGGCAGGCTTTGCCACTGCAGTTCTGCAGGGGCTGATAGCCTCTCCTAATCCTATTTAGCACCAGCCTCCCAACCTTAGCTTTGGGATTCAACCCAACTGTAATGATTGCAACAGTGAAACACGATGAACATAGTACTGTTGTGTACCTACCATAAATGTAGATGTTCGAGTGTATTCACTGTTGTAGTCCAGGTTACCCTCCCACTATCCCCCTTTTCCTTGCTGGAACTTATCTGTACTTCTCTATTCTATACAACTTATGTGGTGTATTTGCTTGTAGATGAAGGAAAAGTTGTTTTTTCTGTATGCATGTTTATTGGCATAATTTAGCCTACCATTCTAGGGGCACCTGACATCTGGGGCAAGAAAAACTGAAGAAAATGGCGTCTGCTGCATCTTTTATACCCCTGGCGCTCTGACGTCAGGAAGGAGGCAACAGCAACCGACACCGGACCTAGACTTTGGAACTCGGGCCGATTGCGGGTAGCCTGCCAGCAGGATAACCCAACTGTAATGACTGCAACAGTGAATACACTCGAACATCTACATTTATGGTAGGTACAGAACTGTACTTTGAGTACCTGTTGCAAGATTTTTTTTATCTGTGTCTGCAGATGCTGTCTGTTGGAATGACAGTGGAATGCAATGTCTCAAAGTATCCAAGCCTTTCCAGATTTTGATGATTTGTCACAAATGGATACCAATTTGCAGGTGCACTCAGTTGGCCAGCTAGCTCCAATTATAGCAAAAAGTCTGCCTTCCCATTTGGATATTCACCCTGACATTGTGTATGAACCTTTTTTAATATATTTTTTGTGCTTCAGTGCTTGACAGCCATCAGTTTTATGCGATCTTTTGACCCATTTGTTCCTCATGGTATGAGAGCTATTCTCAGCCCATTCATTCCCTATGAGGTGAGAGCCAATCACAGTTATCATCATCATGGCAACCACCATTGGGGTATTTTTTTGATGTGACCTAACCCACCCCCTTGTGTTAACGTGTGTTCCATGTCACCACAGAGAAACCATCTGTGATCTTTATACAGAGGTGTACCTGCCTCCACAAGGGCTACCACACAGCTTGGGCGAACCCACCCATACCCCTCCCTCCTGGGCGAGCATGCAGACATTAGTTGCACATCTCTTGCTCTCAACCTACCATGCTCTTCCCCCTCTTCCCACTTCCCAAGCAGCTAATCATTCTCTGGTCATCTGGGTTGCAGTTGGGGCTTTATACCCCTGTCCCACAGATCTGAGGTTTGTTTGTTGTTTTTTTTTGTTTGCAAACCAATGTGTACCAGAGTGCTTGCAGAAAGTTTCAGTGGTCTTATTCAAATTCCATCTCAAATTGCAGTTGTACTCCCAACAGCTTTCACTGAGTCGTTCATTAGTTTCACCTGTGCTTTTATTCTCAAGGGAAAGTAGCCTTTCAGGAATTTTATTACCTTGCAGGAAAGCATATGAGCAATGCAAAGCTAAAACTTTAGTTAACAGAGTTTTCTGTTAATTTCATATTTAATTTTGTGCGAATTTCTGAATGCTAACTTAGTGCTGTGATGGGCATGACTGGCACTTGCTCTGTAGAAAGAATCAGAATTATGCAAATTTTGAACAGTAGTAGAACCAGTCTTCCTTTATTTTTTTTTTCAAGTTTTGTGTTTTGATCTCTGAATACTAGCCAAGCGTAATGGTTTTCTGACCTGCTGTTAAAAAAAATAAATGTGTGACACAAGCAATAGATTCATTTTAAACAATGAAGTCCGAAACTTACTGTTACTGTGGGGGCTGTACAGTATGGCAGCCTGGGGTCTTAACCGAAAGCCGATTCCAGCGAATGCAAATCCATCGACATACATACATCGAACTGCTAAATTCGAAATGTGGAAGTGTTTTGGTTGGCCCATCTGAGCTACAGGTCCGTAAGGTAAGTGTGTGATAGTTACGGACATTAGGGTTAGGATTAGGTGTGCAGGTTAAGGTAAGTGCATAGATAGGTAATGTAATATGGGTAATGTATTTAACGTTTAGTGTAGGGTTTGAGGTAGGGGTTTGGTTAGTGTATGTGTGTGGTTTATTTATTTTGTTTGGGTATAGCTTCGTAGGGTAAGTGTGCGGTAGTTACGGATCTTAGGGCTAGGGAGGGGTTAAGGAGAGTGCATAGATAGTGGTGTATGTGGGGTTTAGTGTAGGGTTAGAAGTAGTGTTTTGGTTGGTGTATGTTTGTGGTTTATTTATTTTGTTTGGGTGGGTAGTGTGTTTCGGGCAGTGGGGTTGGCCGAGTATGACAATTGGGTATTTTGAGTTTCGCGGTTTTGTGCTTTCGATTATTGCGCGGTTCGATATATATGTGTAGATGGATTTGCATTCGCTGGAATCAGCTTTCAGTTAATTAAAGTAGACTTGGCAGCCTGTGATAGTTTTACATACTAATTCCGAGATTGCTTTACTACAGAGTAAGGGGAATACTTCAAGAAACTGCTAAGAATGAAAATGTACTCTCTTGACTGTACCACTTGCAGTTATGCTATGCAGAATAAATAAATGAAATAAACAGCTGCACAATTAAAATAAGCTTTTTGACAAGTTTATGAAATGTGAGCACTTAGACTCTTGCTTAACCACCCCCACCACAAACACACACACAAAAATGTAATAACCTTGTTTCCCAGTGATGTGGGACTGAAAGCTTTGACAGCAACTGAGTATTGTTAATTGTGTTCACCAGAGGGAATGTAAACAGGACTGTGTAAAGTAAATTGAAACGAGGAGTAGGGATGATGATGATGATAATATGTTAAGTGGGTGGTGATAACTAGGATGTATATTTCTGTGTAATTTGCTCCTAAAGAGCCCACTTCTATTTCTTTTAGAATATTCAGTTCTTCGGATATAGCTGGTTGAGACTTTGATTTCCAATTTCTAGTAATTGCTTTTTTGGCTCCCAATAGAATTAAATGTAATAAAGACTTACTATCCTTAGATCCTGGGTCCTAGCTTAAAAGAATAATTTCCTTAGTCACAGCCATTTGCTCCCCCAATATTTCTGACAGAGTAGTTTTAAAATCTGCCAGCTCATTGTACTACAAAACATGTTCCCAGTTGCTTCTTTCTTCTCCATAACACCTCCAACATTTGCTATCTACCCAAGGAAAAATTCTTTGAAGTCTGCTTAGGGTATAACAATGCCCATGCAAACACTTCCAAGCAAACATATTAAGCCTCTTCTGGACTTTATTCCATACTTGGGAGCCATACATATGTCCTCCTATTGTTCCCTTATAAATTGCTTTTCTAGTTTCTCATCCTAATCTGTTGTAACCTGCTCTGACCGATTATTATAGTTATCATGCAATATTTTATATATCCAACTAATTATGTCATTTTTCATAGTGGCTTCCATTCTAGATTCAAGAAAAACACTACCAGAACAGGTCTTTCACTTAGGACTCCCAAGTCCCTCTCTCTTTGCCTATACTCTGATATCTGTATCTGTTAGGGAGGGCAGTCTCTATCCTGAAGTTTAAGCAACTTCTTAGCATCATCACACGCTGTTTCTTTCCCTTTTTAGTTATTTGTTCCCAATACCTTGGTTCCCTTGCCAGTTTTCCCCAGTAAATTCCTGCCCCTCTTGCCTATTTTTTTGTATTCCTACTCGCAGTCATTCATATTGGCAAAATGTTCTATCTCCATTCCCATGTTGTCTTAGTTCTTGAGCATTTTCTTCAAGTTTATGAATATATTCTCTATGATGGTTGTTATTCTCAGGGATGTACATCCAAAATCCCACTCTGTCCTTATTTCTGGAAGTACCCCTGCTTTGTTATCACTCCATTCTACTTTGAGTTATAAGCTTCAGCTTGTGATGTGTGAAACCCCACATCCCTGACAAAAACTTCTTACCCCAGGCTATAACCTCTTATGTCTGGAAAGAACTAAGAAAAAAGGTGGAGGAGTGGCCATCATGTTCAGTAACCATCTAACTGTAACTCCCCTAGCTATCCCCACCCCCTCAGCCTCTCCAGCTGAAATTCTAGTAGCCAGCTACGAAATGAATGCCCACAAAATAATCACTGTAACTGCAATCTGCATACCCCCCAGGGGATAATATCACAATACCCGAAAATATTCTCTCCCGGCTTTCTCAGTACTCACCTAATGAAACTACTGTCCTTGGAGGTCTCGGTATAAATTAGCTATTCTCCTCTCCTCATATAATCCTAGCACATATATTAATTTACATGGCTTCTCCCAACTAATCTCCACTCCTCCTCACACTAAAATCCATCAAACTCTCTCTCTCTTCTTGACTGGATACTTGTCTCTTATCCACATAAATATCACTTCTCTGAAACTCTGCCTGACTCTCTCAGTGATCATTGTCCTGTCAAAGTTCTCAGATTCTTTCCTCATTGTAATAGACAAAATAAGTTCATTTGAGCATTGCAAACTGTCCATTTTCCGTTCAGACATATTAAATAACACTCTCAGCAATAAACTGGGCCTTCCTTACACACTGTACCTCTAGATGATGCAGTAGTTAAATTCAGTTCTGTATTCCTTAACATAAAATCTTAACTACCTTACCCCCTTACATACAGTCAGTCAAATCATTCATATCTTCTGGCTTACTCTAACTGCTCATGCTTTAATGCAAAAAAGAGACAAGGGTTGGAGAATTTGGTCCAAAACACCCCTCCCACCTACAGCACTGTTAAGAACTACACAATATAACTACAAAACGCATCATCCTTGACAAGAAAAACTTCTATAACAATGCCCCATCCTCATTCTCATATAACCCAAACAAATTCTGGCATTCTGTCAACCACATTCTGCTCCCAGGTAACCCCTCATCCCCCAATCCAAGTCCAAGCAACACTCCCCAAGAAACAGTATCCAACTTCAGTACTTAATTTGACTCCATTAGCAAACTATCACTCCTAACCAACTCCAGCCCTAATGTTAACATCTCTCCTGACCCTCCAACATTCCCTTATTCCTGTTAGGCCTTCTTTATTTTACATTTGTTGACTGGGATAGTGCGACTGGTTATATGTCCATTTTCAGCGGAGGCCTGGGGAGAAAAGCTCTGTATACCAAAAAAGAGAGAGTACATATATCACTGAGTGATAAACTTGGGCAGACATGTTTAGAAAAATATAGACAAACAATACAGGCAGATATCAATATACACAATGTGCAGACTTACATGTGATTGGCAAAGACGTATCGGAAAATGTGAACATAGAATACAGTCAGATCTCAATTCACAATGCTTAGACATTCAAATGCTATGAGGCATAGATACTTGGCTAAACAGCAGGTTGGATAGCAAGACATGTATTAGTGAGGTTGTTAATCAGGTTTAGAATAAGAGCACAGCCAATGAGATGTGAGGTATTTTTTGAGTTCTCTTTTAAATAGGGATAGTGAGGTTTCCTTGGTAACAGTAGTAAGGAGTAGATTCCAGATTTTACTGGTTGAGTTTGGCAAATATAGCATTGCCTGCAGAGTTGTTGGATTTTTGGGTCAGTATCATTAGTTTATCAACTGAGCGTAATGGCCTGGGGGCACTATGAGGGGTGAGAATATTTTTGAGGCAGGGCTGTTATCAGGTTGATGGAGTATTTTATGTGCTACTGTAAGCTGGTTGAACTGTAGAAGGGTTGGATACTCTAGCCATGCCAGTGCTTGAGGTTCTGGCAATGGTGGGTCCTAAAACCCATGCCAGTAGCAAATCTGACTGTATGATTGTAACATCCTGATAATTTGTTGATCGGGTTTGGATAGGTTAGTGAGTACATGGGAGGCATACATAAGGGTAGAGAGGAGGTGTGACCTTGCAGTAGCTACCCTAGCTGGGGGGGGGGGGGGTGAGGAAAGGTTTGGCTCTGTACAGGGAACCAAGTTTTTTGTTGATGGACTTAATAGTGTGATTGACATGATAATCAGATTTAAGGTTGTTGTCTGTTGTTATGCCTAGAAGCTTTGTATGGTCATCAGGGGAGATAATGGTGTCATAGCTAGTTTTGATGTTGAAGGAAGGAGGAGAAATTCTATGGTTAGGGGAGAAAAAGTAGTAGCTTGGTTTTGTTAGGATTTAGAAGCAGGCAGCGATTAGCTAGCCATGTTTCTACCGTACTGAAAGTGGTCTGGGTGAGGGTTAGAAGTTGTGTAGAAGAGGAGACAGTGCATATTAGATGCATGGTGGCTCATGGTATGGTGGTGTGCAGATCATTGATAAAAATTGATAAAAGAAGGGGACCTAGTATGGACCCTTGTGGGACACCTAGGGTTAGAGGAAGTTGGGATGACAGCTTGCTATGCCATAAGACAGCCTGCTGTCTACCGTTTAGGTAAGAGTGAAACAACTGTATTGCATGTTGGTCTAAACTGATGGTTTGTAGGGTATTGTGCAGTAGCTGATGGTTGACATTATCGAAAGCTTTTGAGAGATCTAGGAAGAGTGCTGAAGATAGTTTGTTGCTGTTACGATGAAGATTGATGACATTAGAGAAAGATAGAAGAACCGTGGTGGTACTGTGGAATGGCTTAAAGCCGTGCTGAGAGTCGGCGAGCTTTCCGTTTTGAATAAGAAAGTGCATGATTTGTTTGTGTATGCATCTTTCCATGATTTTAGCTAGTGGTGAAAGAATGGCTATAGGTCTAAAGGTCTAAAGTTAGATAATTCTGTGGAACTTCTTTCTTTATGGAGTGGTATAACAGTTGATATTTTACATATTGCTGGGATGGATCCTTCTGAGATGGATCTGTTGATCAGAATAGAAATGGGAAATGCTATGGCATCAGCAGCTTTTTGAAGATATTCAGCTGGGAGGTGGTCGGCAGCTAGTGTAGTAGGTTTTAGCTTTTTGAGTAAGGTCCGGATCAGGTTGGTAGGTACGGTTTGAAAGGTAAAGGTGGATTGGGTGCTGGGTGGATCAGGGCTAGATGTGCCAGAGCTGGCGTTTGTGTCCGATGGAGTGAGATGGGTAGCTAGAGACTGGATAGTTTCAGTAAAGGAGTTAAAGCTGTTTGCAGTTTCTACAGGGGATTTATCAAGGGCAGCTGATGGGGTAGGAGTGGCGGAAGGTCCTGGGTGGAGAAGATTGTTAATACCAGCCCAGAACTTTTGAGGTTTTAGCTGATATTTTTGTTGTAGGAGGGTGTAGTGATTTTTTTTTTTTGTCTAGCATAACAGAGTTTTTGGTCTGGTTCCTAAGCTGCCAGTATCTTACTTGGTCCATAAGGTGTTTGGTAACATGCCACCTGGCCCGTGCGTTGTTTCTTAGTTTAATTTTGTTTTTTGTTTCTTTAGACAGCCATGGTGTAATTGTGGCTTTTACACGGATGGTATGGTTAGGAGCATGGTGGTTAAGGATAGCCAGAAATCTGGTATTGAAGTACTCAACTGCTTCTTGTAATGTGAGTTGTTTCAAGACATTTCAATTATATGCTTTGAGTTCATTTTGACAGTTGTCAAGGTTAAAGTTCCTGATGTTTCTTATAGTTTTGTAGGTGGGCTGGTTGGGAATGTTGGCTTTGAGTCTAGTAATGTACCTGACTTGTACATTTTGGGGGTGGTTGTTAGTAAGTATCCAATCAAGGATACTATCTTTGACACTATTTTTGCTGTATCTGGTGGGGGTGGCAATGATCTGAGTAAACCCGTGAAGGGAGTTTCAGAAGAACAGGTGTTCCAATCATTGTTAATGTCCCCCAAGACAATCATTTCCTGGGGATAGTTAGAAGCTAGCCAGTGTAAGATATTTTCTAGAGTATTATCATTCTTGCTGGGTGGAATATAAATGCAGACAATGTATCTGCGTTTATATTATTAGTTTGGTAATGAGAATTTCTGCATTGCCAAACTGGGGTGGCTGTTGGGTGTCAGTAGTTATTGTTAAGGTAGAATTGTATAGTACAGCTACCCCGCCACCTTTCCTGGAGATCCGGTCCAGTCTAAGGATGTTCTACTGTGGGAGGGGTTATTTCGTTATCTTTGGTTATTGGCTTTAGCCAGGTTTCTGTGAGGCAGAGGATATCAGGGGAGTGAACAGCTAAGAGTCCATGTAGGCTATGGATCTTGTTGTCCCCCTCCCTTTCTTTTGCTACTGTAGTGTTGTTTTTCTAGGTTTAAAACTGCTCTCTGTGTTCCTTTTCCTTACAGTGTATCCTTGCTGAATTACCTTCACCCCAGGTGCCTCCCAGTCTGTGCTTGGAATCCCTGGCTTCCCACCCTTGAACGGACAGAGTATAAGGACTCCTGCTGTTTTTCTATAACTTCCTTGCTTCCCCTGGAATTATTTTTGAATGTATGTACCCTGTTATAAACAAACTGTAAATTAACATTGTCCGTTAGTACAGCAACCCGGTGAGCAAAAGCTAGCAGTCTACTCTAGTTTTTAATCCTCCCTCCCTACCTTTCTGGTGTCTTCCCCATTTCCCCTGTGTCCGGGGCCTACCTTTGTAAGTACTGAGTCTGGCCACTAGGTGGCAGCATCTCCTGCCTCTTCCTGCACCCCTATGTACGAGTACACTACCTTAACCTAACTCTGCCCTGTTCTAAGGACCAGATTTAGTCAGTCTTTCTTTTTACACCTTCTCTGCCCTGTATAGCCCCTAGCTCTTGTGAAACATTCTGCTTCCTTTAACTCTGAAACTAAGTGCCTCTACTGTAGTCTCCTTACCTCAGACCTCTTCTCTCCTTCACTGATTCACTTTTCTCCTCCTCCTCCTTGGCTCTACCCACTCCGTTCGCCCTGCGGGCTCACTCCCCTACCCTGCCCCCAATCTCCGCCCACCCCCAGCACCTCTACATTTATTCCTCCCTTTCTCCTCCCACTAATCCAAACTACCCAATAGACTCTCCTCCAATTTAGCCCCCCCACACTCCCTACCTAATTACCCAATTAAAATGTTTCCCTCTTTACAACTCTTCATCTCTTGCTCCTATATTAAAACATTCACACTCTGTTCTACTCCCACCATTTTAAACTCCCCTACCCTGCTTCTCTTTTATTTTAATTTCAATATATTACTTTTCTGTTTCCATCCCCTTTTATCTCACCTGCTTCATCCCCTCATACTAAACACATTAAACTACCTGTGTTCCAAGATGCCTTCCTTAATTCTCCACACCCTCCATGCCCTCTGCTGCCTCCTTATATTCCTAATTCCCCAGTGTTACGCCAGCTCATACTGCTCCTATGTTCCACCTTAGCAATCTTCCTCTCAAACTCACACATTCACTGGTTTTCTCCCATATTCTTCCTCTCATTACTACCACATCTCCTCTTCCCTTATTCAATCCCACCCCTTGCATCTATTCTGTCCTAAAATTATCACCTCTAATGCCAGAATACTTGCCTCTAAACTAATGCTGTTTCCTCTTAAACGTATACAAAATAAACCCAAATGGCTAAACACTCAGTTCTTCTACAACCTTTTGTTTGCTGGAGATATCCATCCCAACCTTGGACTTAGCCCCCTTACTAATAACTTCCCCCCTTCATCGTTTTCCCCCTCCTCCCCCCACAAGTCCTTAAAATTCTTCACTCTCAATGCTCAAAGTCTTAACAATAAAATTCACCACTTTCAATCATGGCTAACTCGTAACAAACCTGACATCCTAGCCATCTCAGAAACCTTGCTCAAACCCCATAACTCTGACTCCGAAATCTTGCCTAAAGGATTTCAGTCCCTTAGATCTGACCGACTAAATAAAAAAAGCGGTGGCACTGCCCTTATCTACTCTAATCTTTGTACCTTAATTCCCATCCCACAATTCAACAATACTGAACTAACAGTTGGTCTACTAAAAATAAACAAGCACAGAAATATCTGCATCATAGCCCTTTATATTTCTCCTGGGAACAACATCTCTACCCTCGAAGACATCCTCCTATGGGCCTCACCTGAAATTAATTATGAAACTTATATTCTAGGGGACGTAAATCTCGAATGGAACAAGTTTAATAATCCCTCTCCCATCCTCTCCATCAACCTCTATAATTTCACTCAAGTCATCTTGTCCACCACATGACCCAACAAAACAAATCCCCCAGGATCTATTCTAGACTGGATCCTAGTCACACGTCCAAACAAAATAACTTACTCTGGTACCATTCCTGACACCGTTAGCGACCACCTCCCTGCCCTCATACAGCGCTCAACTTCCTCTACCCCCCATCAGCATCACTACATTCTCACCCGCAACCTTAGCAAGTTCAACCCCTCAACCTTTTCAAATATCTTCAAACAAATAAACTGGCAAATTCTATGCACCCTTACTTTTGATAAAGCAATAGAACACTTCAGCTCTATCTTCCTCGACACTCTAAACTTCCTAGCACCTCTAAGAAGCAGAAGAATAAAAAGCTAAAACTGCCCCATGGCTCTCCAAAGAAACCATGCAAATTATGTATCAAAGGGACAAAGCCTGGAAGCTTTACCAGAACAACAAACTGCCCAACACCCTGATTGAATACAAACAACTCCGTAACCTCCCAAAGCAACGTATCACAAAGGACAAAAAAAATCCTACTACTTTAAACTACAGTCCAACAATAACAATAACCCCAAACAATTCTGGAAATCCATAAGCTTCCTTCTCAACCCCGGCTCCAAGAACAACCCCTGCCCTGACCCAAGCATATCTGACCTTGAACTAAGCTCCAGATTTAATTCATTCTTTATTGAAGCTATCTCCAACCTGACCAAGACCTTCCCTAACAATAACCTACCTAACCTCCATTCCTCTTCCCCTAACCACCCTATGTTTGAGCTTAAGCCAGTCTCCACTAATCTCATAAAAAGACACTTATCCAAACTTAAACCTTGCTCCAATGCTCCTGATAGTATTCCCTCCTCCTTCCTACAATGCGCAGCCGACAGTATTGCACTCCCAATTAGCATCATAATAAACAGATCTATAAAGGAGTCATACGTACCCAAACTATGGCGTTCTGCTTACATTCTTCCTCTCCACAAAGGTGGCAAGAATACTGACATCTCTAACTTCCGGCCCAATGCTCTGCTCTCCCCAGTCTCCAAAATCTTAGAAAAATGTATCCATCTCTAACTCATGCCTTACCTAACCCAAAACCAACTCCTAACATTTACCCAGCATGGCTTCCGCCCTGGCCATAGCACCATAACTGCTCTACTCTTCTTCTTAGATACTGTCAACCAAGCCAGAGATTCAAGTCATTTAGTTTCCACAGTTCTACTTGACCTTTCCAAGGCTTTCAACACTGTTTCACATAACCACCTTATGTATCATCTCTCTAACCTACATCTTGGTCCAAACACTGTGGCATGGTTCTCTAGCTACCTGTCAGAGAGATCTCAGGCAGTTAAATGGAAGAGCACCATCTCCTCATTTCTTCCTACCCCAACTGGCGTCCCCCAAGGATCCTTCCTCGGACCTATGCTATTTAACGTCTTTATAAATAACCTTCACTCTGCCATTCCTGATGTCAAAATCATTCAATATGCAGACGATTCTACAATAGTTTGCTCTGCCTTCAGCCTCCCTGAACGTGACTAAAACCCAAGCTGCCTTTTCTATTACTGAAAACTGGATGCAATTAAATTACCTGTCTCTAAATGCAAATAAATCTAAACTTCTACTTTTCTCTCCCTCCAAGGCTTTCTCTTTTGACAAAAATCTGTTTAAAGTCATCAGCCATTCCAATTCTCCCATTGAAGTAGTTCCCTTTGCAAAACTTCTTGGCATTACTATAGATGAACAGCTCAAGTTCGAGATCCATATCCAACAAAATATCAAGAAAACCCACCAAAAGCTAAGAATGCTTTACAGGAACAATCTCTTTCTCTCAAACTCTACTATGCAAACTTTAGCTACTACCTACATCCGCCCATCCCTGTTATATGGAGCCCCTCTTCTAATTAACCTGACTGCCACCAGTACCTCTAAACTGTAAAACCGCTATAACAAAATCTCTAAATTTGCCTCCAGATCCAAACATTCCACCCATCACTGCCATACCCTTAACCCTCTAAACTGGCTGGAACTTCCAAATTATCTAGACTACCTCCAACTCACCACAGCACACAGACTTGTATTTCACCCAAACAAATGTCCAGCTCTAGTAAACATCCTTCCCCCCCTACACCCCCCAATAGAGCTCTTGGATCTGAAAATCAAAACCGAATCTCTATCCACAAACCAAAACGGCCTGCTGGTCATCATCTCTCTTTCTCACTAGGCAAGAAATGGAATTCTCTCCCTTCCACACTCAGGACAATAACTAACTCAGAAAACTTTAAAACCCAGCTTTTCACTTACTTGCACTCCAAATGAAAATGCTCCTGCTTCCATCCTGTCTAATTCCTTCTAACTACTACCCAAAGGAATTTTTACTCCTTGCCTCCTTATTCTCTCTAACACCCCAACAACTAGTTCCCTGAGCTGTCTCTAACTCTCTGCAACTCCTTCTGAAGATTCTTTATCTGTCTGCCTTGTAAATATTGTAAATAGCTTCTTATGTCAAATGAATGCTTTTAAACAGTTTCCTTACTTTAACATTCCATATCTGTCTATCTTGTAAATATTGTAAATAACCGCTTTTGTCAAATTAATGCTTGTAAACTGTTTCCTTACTTTAATCGATTTGCATAATTTTGATACACTTCAATTGTTATGATATTTTCTAAATGAATCTTCACAGTACAGCCTTCCAGATGCATCATAATTGTCTTTTGTCTACTAAGCCTGATACAGAATGTTCATTCATGTAAACTGTACTTTATTTTTGTAACTTACATACTTTTGAATCTTCAATGCTTATATAATAGTTGGAGCGTTTTTCCATGGGCCTCCACTGAAAACGGTCACTCATGGGCCCAGTGGACTTCCCCCATCATCGAACTGAAATAAATAAATAATAAATAAATTGTTTAGGCTTCTGATGTTGAGATGACAGACCAGAAATGAGTTTAGAAGTCTATCAATCTGGATAGTACACGTTGGGTTGTTAGATGGTTTGCTTGGGTCTACTGTTGTGGATGGGCCAGGGTTGGGGTGGATGTCTCCATACTTCATAAGATTAATTTTTAAGTTGCTTATGAGCCTTAAAAATTTGTTTATGATTTTTTCATAGCTTTTGGTTTTTAAGCTAATGTAATGGTATTTAGTCGGGTGATGGTAATTGGGGGGGCGAGGAATTTGGAGAGGGGGTGGTTATGTGATGGATTATTAAATGCTGGGTTGGTGTCTGAGAGTTTGGGTATTGGATTTCAAGATGCTGTACACATTCATAGGAGCTTAGGTGATAAGGAATGAATAGCAGGGGTACTAAGGATAGCAGCATTAGTGTTTTAGCTGTAGTCATAGTAAATTACTAGGGTAGGGTCTGTATTGAGTGTATGTGGTGGATGAAAGATTAGAGAGAATAGAATAGCTATGGGTGGGTTAATATGGATAGTGGGGTAGATAGACGGTGTGTTATTGTGCTAGGAGTTTGCTGGGTTCTAGGAGCACGTGTAGTTGGTTAGCTAATTAAGGGGGCGTGCCAGTGGTACTATAAAAATAGTACTACCGGGGGCGAGTGGGACCTTATTAAAACAAGATATTCTTCGTGTTTCACTGTTGCAGTCATCACATTTGGGTTATCTGCTTGCAGTAGCCCTCAGTCGACCTGATTATCATAGTATTGGGTCCTGCGTCGGTTGCTGTCTCGTCTTCCATGACATCGGGTAGTCAGGGGATATAAAGCATGCAGCCAACACTATTACATCAGTCTTTCTTGCTGTGCGGTGCCCGAAGCAGAAGCAGTTCGCAAGTGCCGGTTGGCCAACTCCTGAAAATTTCGTTTTCGAGTTTCAGAACCGAAGTCTTCAACTAAAGCTAAGTACCCTGTTGGGGAAACCTTTTCTTGCTCTAAACCGATGTCAGTAAAAGTCAATAATAGTATTTCTTGTGGAAAGCAAATACCTCAAAGATTTTCATTCGTACTGTATTCCTTGCCTAGGCCCTGACCATGACATACCTCGCTGTCGGTTTTGTGCCTTATTAAAACAACGAACTATTCGTCGTCGGTATATTTACACTTCTAAATATTTTGGTACTCTGTTCAATTATCCAGATATGGCTTCGGTAAGCCACCCAACTACAGACATTCTGAAAAAACGCAAAGACAGAGAGAGGCCGCTTCTCCTAAGCTAGTTGCCAGTTCGCCGGTACTCAATGAGGCGGTTTCGCAGTCCCTGATACCTATTTCAGATTCGCAGGCCTCTACTGAGACCCATTCCGGTATGCCGCGAGATGCTTCAACTATGGAACCTGCGGTTGTCTCTACCTTGGATGGGTCCGGAGCCGCTGTGCAGGCACCGGCTTCTGAGGGTGTATTCAGGCCTACTAACTTGCATATTAAACCAACGCCATCTTCTTCTTCAAGGCCTAAAACTCGATCCATGCCTAGAAAACTGACACCCAGACTGCATGGTCAGGCCTCTATGCCTAAAAAACAAATGATAAGAATGGCTAAAGACCTTATTACTTTAATCAGGGGAAGCCAACCCTCCCCCTCTAAGAGACCTAGGACTGAATATGGTTATGATTCTTCTGATCAGGATTCTGAAATTTCTGTTTCTTCTGATGACCAGGATTTACCCTTATCTACCTATGAAGATTCTGATGCAGAGGCCTCTATTCCCTCTGCTTCCCCTCCAGAGGATTTCTCTTTTGGTGAAACCTTGCATACTCTTAAGGAGCATTTTCACTGGGAAAGCCAGGATTACTCTGATTCTAAAAAGAGGCTTAGGGATTTTTTACTCCTGCCCCAACACAGGCCTTTAGCTGTACTGGACATTGTGGATGATGCTATTTCGGAGTCTAGCTTGGCCCCCGACTCCTTACCTCCTGCTTCCAGAAAACCAGATAGATATTACAGGGTTACTGACTCTCACAATTTCGTCTTTAAAAATCCTACTGAGATCCTGAGACCATTTCACAGGGACCCAAGGGCATAAAGGCTACTACTGCCATAAATCCTATCCCTTCTGTTAGAGATTCCAGGGCGCTGGATAGATGCGGTAAGAAGGTATACACTTCTGCAACCTTGGCCATTAGGGCCTTAAATTGCCAGTTTCATATGTTAAAGTATCAGCAGCATATTATTGGATTGCTTAAACAGAAACTTTTGTTGATTCCTGACTGTACTGAAAATAAGGATTTACAGGATTTAATGCATTCTGCTGAACAAGTTGGAAAACATACTTTGCAATGTGGTTTTGATTCACTAGAGGCATCTTGCAGGGCTGCTGTTACTGGGTCTGTACTTAGACGGCATGCTTGGCTTAAGGAGCAATCTTTGCCAGATCATGTTAAAGCTAAATTGTTGGATACTCCCTTGAACCAGGACCGCCTGTTTGGCAACAAAGCAGAATAAGTACTTAAAAAGATGGAGGGAAAAGCTAAATCTATGTAAACTGTTAAAGATTTCCTGCAAGTGCATCCTCCAAGTAGGCATTGGCCCTCTAAGAATTGGTCCTTTCCTGCCTCTTCCAGGCCTTCTCAGTCCAAACCCAGAACCAGGAGAACACTTAGGCTTCAGTCCCAAAGTACGCACAGGACTAAGCAGTGGGGGGCTCCCACTTCCAAAGCAGGGAGTAGTAAGACCCCCCTTATGGTAAACTGTCTCAATGACTTACCTTTAAAACTTCCAAGCCCTTCTTAACTGATTGCTTCCTTTAGGGGGGAAGATTGCTCTGCAGGCAAAAAACTGGGAACTCATTACCTAGGACAAATGGGTTTTAAATAGTTTCCCAAGGATACAGGTTCCACTTCCACACTTTACCAACCCCAAACGGTTGGCCAGATCTACCCCTAAATCAGTGGGCAGAGGCTCAAAAGCAAGTTCTCTCTCTCTTAAGTATAAGGGCTATTCAAACTGTCCCAGAAGAGGAAAGGGGACAAGGTTTCTACTCAAGAATTTTTCTGGTGCTCAGAAAAGACAACTCCTGGAGTCCTATCTTGGATCTCTCTATTCTAAACACTTTTTTGGTGATCCCAAAATTCAAGATGCTAACTTCACCAGTTGCTTCCTATGCTAGGCAAGGATTGCCTGGTTGGCACCACTGGATTTAAAGGAAGCCTATCTGCACATCCCAATCAGGGAATCTTGCAGAAGATACCTACGCTTCAAAGCAGGCTTCATGCACTCTCAGTTCTCTGCACTGCCCTTTGGTTTATCTACTGGGCCCAGGATAGTCACAAAGTGCCTAGCTCCAGTCATTGCATTTTGCAGGCAAAGAAATATTCAAATATACCCATAACTGGACAATTGTCTAATTCAGGCAGAAAGCCAGGACATACTATTGAATCATCTGGCGTTTGTACAAAAAGTGCTAACTTCTCTAGGGTGCACCATAAACGAAAAGAAATAACATCTGGTACCCTGCCAACAAATTGTATTCCTGGGAACAAGCTTGAACACAACTTCCCAGATGGCTTTCCTCACACCAGAGAAACAAGTTCATTCGACAGCTTACTTCAGACTAATGGCCAGAAAGACCCTGCTATCTGCAAGACAAATACTGCAAGCCTTGGGTTCATAGCCTCCTGCATTCTCCTAATTCCATATGCAAGACTGCATATGAGGAAACTACAACGGTGTCTAAAATGTCTATGGTGTCAACATTCCCAGGATCTAGAAGCAATGATTCCTATCATACCTTGCCTACAGTTAGAGTTCCTTTGGTGGGCAGAGGCCTGCCACCAAAACAAGGGACTGCCATTCACTCTACCCCCTGCTGCCCAAACCCTAACAACAGACGCATCAGACTATGCATGGGGGGGGGCTCACTTGGCAGGGAGGTGCATTCAGGGGAAATGGAACCCAAATCAAATGCACCTGCATATCAGTCAAAAAGAAATGTTAGCTGTACAGAATGCTCTGACAGCCTTCAAGGACTGCATTCTTCCAGGACAGTTAGTGGTAAAGACAGACAACACCATTGTTATGTGGTAGATAAACAAGCAAGGGGGAGCCCACTCATACTCTCTCTGCAGACTAGCCATGGCTCTGTGAAACACAGCCTTGAGCTACTAAGTGCACCTACAGGCTCAATTCTTGCCAGGAAAGCTAAATACATTGGCAGACGATCTAAGCAGAAATCTCATGGACCCACACCAGTGGAAACTGGAACCAAAGACATTCAACATGTAGATAAACAAATGGTGGGAGCCCAGAGATAGACCTGTTTGCCTCCCACCAGAACTACCAATTGGAGAAATTCTGCACAAGGACTCCCCACAAACAAGCTTGGAAAGTGGATGCCCTGTCCTTCACCTGGAAAAATCTGTCAGTTTTTGCCTTTCCTCCTCTGCCTCTCTTCTCCAAGGTACTATTATAGATCAAACAGGACAAACCAAGGACGATACTGATTTCACCAAACTGGCCACGCCAACACTGGTACCCCCTCTTGCGCAGTGTGCCACTGCTGGCACCATGGCACCTGCCTCAGACCTGTACCTGCTGTCCCAGCAGAAGGACCAGATTCTGCACCCTCTGCTTCAAACCTTGAACCTGGCAGCCTGGCTAATTACCTGATCTCTCCATAACCATCTCTCAGTAAACAAGTGTTGGATGTCATTCTGGAGTCAAGGAGGCCTAGTACTAGAAAATCTTATGCTGAAAAATGGAAAAGATTCTGTACCTGGAACCAAACTCGGGGGATGAGCACAGCAGCGCCCAATTTACCTCAGATTCTTCAATACTTAACCGAGATGCTTCACAAGGCCCTTTCTTTTTCCTCCATCAAAATTCATGCCTCAGCCATTTCAGCTCATTACAACACAGAACCCACCCCTCTTCTCTCATCCACTGCTCAAGCAGTTCCTTAGAGGGGCCAAAACCTTAAGACCATCCAGGAGAGCCCCTACTCCAGCCTGGAACATTAATTTTGTATTGGCAAAACTTACTGTACCTCCTTTTGAGCCAGCTGCAAATGCATAGTTGAAATTCCTTTCTTGGAAGACAGCCTTCCTCTTAGTCATCACTTCAGCAAGAATGGTGTCTGAATTATACGCCCTTATGGCAGTGGAGCCATTCATCATCTTTCATGCGGACAGGGTGTTACTCAGGGCCAATCCTTCCTTCATGCCCAAGGTAGTATCCAGTGTGGCTCTTAATCATTCCATTCATTTGCCAACCTTCTTTTCTAATCCACAAAACAAAGGGGAATGGATACTGCACTCCTTAGATGTGCACAGACAACTTAGATTTTACTTGGACAGGACTAAACCTCTCAGTAAATCTGAACAGCTACTGGTGGCATTTGCTGCAGGGGCAGAGGGGAAGGCCATTTCAAAGCAAACCATTTCTAAGTGGATAGGCAATTGCCTTCTTTTCTGCTATAAGCACCATGGAAAACCTATCCCATAGGGGATAAGACCACATTCAGCCAGGGATGCATCTACCTCTACAGCCTTTCTCGGAGGTGTCCCTACCAGGAACATTCTAGAAGCTGCTACCTGGAGTTCTTTACATACTTTCACCAAGCATTACCATTTACCAGTTTTCTCTAAATCCAGAGCTGGTTTTTGCCACTGCAGTCTTGCAGGGCCTTATTGCTGGTCTAATGCTATCTAAATTCCTCTCCCATCCTTAGCTTTGGGAATCTACCCAAATGTGATGATTGTAGCAGTGAAACACAAAGAACATAGTACAGTTGTGTACACTTACCGTAAATGTAGATGTTCGAGAGTATTCACTGTTGCAGTCCTGGTTACCCTCCCTCCAGCCCCCTGACTTCTTTTAGGTGTGCCTCTGTTACTTTTTACTTTGCTTAAAAGCTTTTTGGTGCATTTGCTTTTTTTTTGTTGGAGGTATAACCGTGTATCTATGTGTGTATATATATATATATATATATATATATATATATATATATATTTATATATATTTAATTGCTTCCCATTAGGGGGGCACCTGACATCTGGGGCAAGAAAAACTGATGTAATGGCGTCGGCTGTGTGTTTTATATCCGATTACGTGACGTCATGGAAGATGAGACAGCAACCGACACAGGACCCAAGACTTTGATAATCAGGCCAACTGAGGGCTACTGCAAGTAGATAACCCAAATGTGATGATTGCAACAGTGAATACACTCAGTCATCTACATTTATGTTAAGTGTACACAACTGTACTTTCCGTGGTGGGGAAAGTCTTCCGTATTTGTTGTTATTCCCAGAATGACCCTATATGCTTTTACAAGCCTTTCAGGGGGAGGTGAGGTAGGAACACCTTATTAAAACAAGTTCCGTGGTGGGGAAAGTCTTCCGTATTTGTTGTTATTCCCAGAATGACCCTATATGCTTTTACAAGCCTTTCAGGGGGAGGTGAGGTAGGAACACCTTATTAAAACAAGTTCCGTGGTGGGGAAAGTCTTCCATACTTGTTGTTATTCCCAGAATGACCGTATATGCTTTTACAAGCCTTTCAGTGGGTGGTGATGTAGGAACACTTCAACCAACTGGGACCTGATGCACTGATTAATTCGAAAATGGCTTCTTACTGAAAACAGTCTCTAGCAACTATATTAAATCCTTGCTTCGTAAGCTAAAACCCTGCTCTTCCTCTTTTGGTAATCTACCACCACTCTTTTTTCAGAAAGCAGCAAACTCTGTTGCCCTCCCATCTCCATACTCATCAACCGCTCCATTACTGAATCCAAAGTTCCCACTTTCTGGAAACAATTCTATACTCTACTCATCCACATGGGAGGTAACAGGCCAATTGCTATTCTGTCCCCGCTTTTCAAAGTATTAGAGAAATGTGTTAACACACAAATCCTTCACTACCTCTTACAAGAAAACTTGCCTAACCCCACACAAAATGGCTTTCGGCCAAAACATAGCACCTCCACTGCTCTCATATCCTCCTTAGACACTGTATCCCATGCCAGAGACAATAACAAAGTCGTCTGTAACCTGTTCCTTGACCTGTAAAAAGCATTCAACGTTGTCTCCCACCCCCTACTGCTGTCCATACTCTCAGAACTTAAGCTATCCACTTCAGCTATTTCCTGGTTCGCTAGTTATCTCACTGATCAACTTCAGTTGGTTAAATGGCTCTTTACAACGTCTCCAACCCTACCTGTCAAGATGGGTGTACCTCAAGGATCTGTCCTTGGCCCATTACTGTTTAACATTTTTACCAAAATATGCAGATGACTCCACAGTCATTACCATACCAGACTCCTTCTCAGACTTAAATACTGTCACACAAAATCATTCTTATCAATTTAAAACTGGCTCACCAAGAATCAGATGATTCTAAAACCAGAAACAGCTAAACTCCTGCTTTTTACTCCCAAAGATATGAACCATCTAAAAATCTTCCTTCTCAATCAACAATACACCTATCACTGTTGAGTCTCACACCAAGCTTCTGGAGGTCATCATAGATGACCAACTCATATTTGACCTGCTTGTCTCCAACATAATCAAGAAAACCCACCAAAAATTTAGACTTCTGTTAGAAACAAAAAGTTTCTCTCCAACAAAGCTAAAAATCTCCCTATCCCTTTCATACCTTCTTCCTATCCTAGTCTGTCTCGCAAATCCTCACTAATCTTCAGACCACTCGAAATTAGAATCCACTTACAATAAAATTACTAGATTTGCTGCTGATCAAACCTATTCCTCTCACCACTGTCTTGCTCTTGAAAGTTTAACCTGGTTAGAATTTCCCCATAAACTACTTCTCTCTCAGCTTCAGATCATACATTCTGTATTGTACCAGTCCTCCTCCTGTCTTGACATTGCCTGTCTTGTTTCTCTCTCTCTATCCCTCCTAGGTCTCTCCAAAGGTCTGACCAAAACCTCCTCCAGATCTACAAACCCAGAATCAAAATAGGTCAAAAGCTGTACAGCTGTTCCCCTGCCCAATCTTGGAATAGTCTTCCTCTAGATGTCAGGAATATTCATCACCTACAAAAATTCAAGACTGCTATCAAAAACTTTCTAAACATTAAATGGATCTGTCACTGTAATTACCCTGCATGACTGTTCCACCCACTACTCACCTCCTCTCTTTTACCTACCCTCCTTACTTCTTCTTTTGCCTACTGGCTGTACTTGACTTTGTGCTGCTACTTCACTAATGAAACCCACACCTATCTGGGTTCTACTTAAGTAAACCATATATCAACCACTCTTACTCCCAGAAGGATATTCCTCTTATAAATGCACCTAAGGTTGGCATAATGGTTAAGGTGTGTACCGTACAGACACAAGGTGCAGGGCTTGATTCTCGCATGGGATAATAAGGGCAGCTAGCCTAGTACTAATCTATGAAACTATATACTAGATAGGTTAGTACTAAGCTAACTGCCCTCGCAAGCCATTTTAAGCCTAGCCAATTATCCCTTGTGAGACTTGAAACATGCACCTTGTGTTTGTAAGGCAAACACCTTAACCATTAGGCCACCCTCCCAACCTCATCCTTATCCTTACTTGTCCTCTAATACAGAGATTGTACTGTGCTTGAGTCAGTGAAATACGTTTGTATGTAATTTCTCATGTGTAAATGTACGTCATTATTAAATTTATGCTTTTTTCTCTCTTACTGTATTGTTGTATTTACTCCTCAGTATGTTTGTAATACTTATGTGGAGCTTTTCTCCCTGGGCCTCCACTGAAAAAGGGCCTTGGCTCTGTCAGACTAACCTGGTCAACAAATGTCAAATAAAATATATAAATTATGTATATGAGCCTTAACTGCGTAGCTCTAAAATAATCCTTCATATCAGGTAATCCTTAACAACCATGTTCTACTGGAAGGATCAGCCTTTCCTATTTAACTCTTGCCCTCTTTCTCTTACAGATTAATTCCTTCAACGCTTTATAATTTTCTGCAACCTCCGGTTAATAAAAATGCCTGATCTGTATATAAAACTAGAGAGAATAAAAACATTTTTACTGCTGTATCTTAATATCCATATCCACAAACAAGCTTCCAGTTCCTCATTTTAGTGTTTCCATGATCTGATGTTGTCGCCTTCGTTCTTCCTCACTGATGGGTTACGAATCAGACACTGCCACATTTCCAAAGCTTGGATCCAAGTCTCGATCTCCTTCCTCTTCTCATAATGCACTACACCATCCCCATCTCCTCAGATCTCGTTTGCCGCCAGATACGGAAAGAGGGAAGATTCTATAGTCTTAAGCTGTAAGGAAATTTATGTTTACCTGTATCCTTTATCTTAAGTTTCTTCTCCTAATAGTTCCTTCCTCCCCCTTTAGTTATGGAATATGTATATGATTATTCTTCCTTCCTTTTTTTGTTTCTATTTACAATATACTCCGTTTATTTGTCCTTCTGTTTTTTCTCCTGGTCTGCTCTGTTTGGGCTGTAAGGTCCCGGACTTTTCTTTCTTCCTTCGCAGTTTCAGTGGTTTGGAGATTTTTTTGTGAGGTGCACTTGCTGTCCATCTGCTTCTTTAAAAAGAAAAGAAAGAGTGTGTGTTTTTTCTCTTTAGGAACGGCTGGTTTCCAAACTGTAGATTAGTCCCATGGTGTAGACTGTCAGCATAGTCCTTACAGTCATACAGTGGGTCACAGTCATTATTTCTGCTGTTCTTCGTTTCTCTAAGCTTTTGGTCCTTACTATATGTTTCTTTCGGTGTGACATCACAGATGCCCCTGTTCTTCCCTTTACTTTACAAGGCTCGGCAAGGTGAAGCTACAGTGGCTTGTACCAGATAAAATCAGGGCTCTTTTTCCTTTTTGAGTGTTACTGAATGGTGCAAAACTTGTAAGTTTTTTAGCTCTGTGTTGTGAAAAGTTGCCTCATTGTCTTTTGTTTTGGTTTCTGGCTAATTGTTGGTAAATCTGTGAAGACTGAAGTAATTCGATAATTCTGTTAAGTTTCTTTTTTTTAGTGTCTGTGAAGTTGTAAGTATGCCTTTGTTGTGCAACCTGCCAGTCAGTCAGTGATTAATTTATGTCCTTACTTAATTCTCACTGGTTCCTTCAGGCCCACCCCCTTCAGAGGAGAAAAGGTTGATATATTTATATACGTGCATATTTAAAAAAAAAAAGTAAACTAACAGAACCGACATACAGGACTTCGGATCCTAGCCTTGGACCTGGAGATCCTTCGACCTCCTCTGGATCCAATGTTCTCCAAAGATCCATCTGGTTTGGTCTGAGCAAGTGTGACACCCGTGTACTGGCCCATCAGTCAAGGAGCCTCACTCTTCACCACTAACACCAGAGAGGGGTGTCCATATAGGGAAAGGATAATAAATACACACACAGTAAAGTACAATTTCCCTTAAAGGACAACAATGTGATATTCAAGCAGATTGCTCAACCTGCTGTCGCTTTTAGACCCTGTTAGCTGGTACAGCCTCAAAAAGTCAGAACCGCAGCTTTAAAAAGTAATCCACTCAACTGTTTTACCTCTTAGGCTTGCTACCTTTCTGTACTGTTTTACTTTCACTTTGAAAACCAAGTTGAAAATCCTCTAGCTGGCACTTAAATGATGATGTCACATCTGCCAGAGCTCTTGCTGTAGTTACAGGGACGTTTCCTCCCCCAAAGTGACGTAAGCACTGCCTGATTTGCATGCTCTGTAGAAGAGCCAGTGGACCTCCCACATTGTGATGTCAGAGCTGCCTTGCCAAGCCCTCGCTTAACCTAATAAAAACTAGTTGGTGCTATGTGGGGCTACTTTTATTGTAAGTGTATCCTATTGAGTGCATTCGTTCGAGGGACTTCTGGAAAGTTTGGATTGCCTGCATCTTCTCCTGCATTTTTGTACTTCATTGGTAAGATAAGTCTTAAGAGCCCCTGTTTGTATGCATCCCTAGCCATGAAATTTAGGGATCCCGAGTTTCTTAGTGCATAGTGATATAGTTTATGCTTTCTGTTTGTGAGGGTTCCTACCATGTGCTTCAATATTATATACTGCTGCTGACTTTTTATAGCTTAGCCTTGTTCTTTTGTGTTTGTTTGTTGCTGATAGGTGATATTGATGATTATTTGTTATTGCTGATGCATGGTTCTGTTATGTATCTAATGCTGGCGTCTTCATTCTCAAATTGACGCGTGTTTGTGTATGTGAATGCTGCCTTCTGGTTTCTCATGTCCCATGCAAGCAAGGGACAAGTGTGTGTGTGTTTGTGTGTGTGTGAATGCAAGCAGTAGGCAAGTATGTGTGTGTGTGTGTGAATACAAGCAAGGGGCAAGTGTGTGAATGCAAGAAAGGGGCAAGTGTGTGTGTGTGAATGCAAGCAAGGGGCAAGTGTGTGTGCATGAATGAAAGCAAGAGGCAAGTGTGTGTGTGTGAATATAAGGAAGGGGCAAGTGTGTCTGTGTGAATGCAAGCTGGGGGCAAGTGTGTGTGTGTTTATAGTGTTATAATTTGTTAGCTATTTAACCAAACAGGAGGGAAAAATAAGTGGGAGTTTGATGCTTTGCAAAGCAGTGATTATTCCAAGTGCTATGGAGCTTGGTTCTAAATTTGACAGGAGGAGAGCAACAAAAAAGTCTCCCACTGTAAGGAAGCAAAGGCTGACAAGAAAACAGTACATTTGTCTGGTCACCTGCTGTGAGCTGTCAATCACATGCAGATAATGGATCAAATTACCCTTAGCTCTTTGACAGCTAGGGAAGGTAGGTTTGAAGGGGGAAGGAAGATACCTTGAAGAACTAGATTTCAACCTTCACAAAATAAATCAAAGCATTTCTAAGAAGAAAATGCAATAAAATGCACTTTTCATTTCTGTTGTGTAGCATTTGCACTGCTTGTGTTTGAGTCATTGAAAAAGGATAACATTTTAACCAAATGTAGGTGACTATAACACAGCAGTGAATGCCTGTAAAATCAGTGCACTGACAGGAGCTTCAGGGAAAAAGTGGCAGACATGATGCAATTTTTGGAGACAAAATGCATTCTGGGATACTTAGAGGCAGACTAAACAATCAGAATTATTTCAAGATGCCAGACCCCATGTGGTCAGAGTCAGAAATTGCGTATAAAATATCTAAAAAGCTCTAAATAGTCCCAGAGTGGTGTTAAAATGTAATAAACAGCAAACCATGATGAAATAAAAATGTTGTTGAGTCTGTGGGTGCAGTTCTCCTTTAAGAGCACACAGAGATCACAGTCAGTCTGGGGCTGGGTTCTCCCTTTCTCTCCAGGTCCCCAATGAGAATCCCCAGTGACACAGCTATAGGGTCCAGATCTCAGCCTAGTGAACAAGCTAAAACCTCCAGCACCCTCTCTCTCCAACCAGTGCTTCATGTCCCTGCTTAAGTAGCTGACACACACATACCTTGAGATAAGATAATACAACCACACACACACACTCCTGGGGAAGGCTGGCACAGGTTCTCCAGCTGTGCCTGTTTTACCCAGACTATACAGTAGTACCATTTGCCACCACCCACTATCAGCTACTAAAAGGCCCTTATGAAAGGGTGTCCAATTATATTGTGCAATATTATTATCCAAATGGTAAGTGACTGAACAGCAAGGCTATTGGAGTGGCTTTGTACAATATCACTAAATGCATGCAATGTACTCTTAGAGCTTAAATTATCTCTACACAAAACAGCCACAGTTGAAAGGTTTAAAATATTACTAAATAATAAAAACACAAGACAATACTTCTTACTACACAGTGCTAGTAAAGAGTTCAGAGATCACAGAGAAATACTTAAAATAATACAGTAGAAAGTTCTGATATCAATACAGAAAAAACTAGTCAAATCTTCCTAGTTCCTAGCTATATTTAAGAGAAAAAACAGTTCTAAAATAAAATTACATATAGACCATAGGCAGAGTGCTGGTGAGTTGGATGTTCTCAAGACAAATGCTGAATGTCGTCATTCTTTCTCTCCTTAAATTGATAACACAGTACCACTGACCACTGATTCATTTCAGATGACATCATTTCTTTCTGTTTCCCAGGCTAACAGAACCTCAGAGGTTAATAGCCATTTTGATCTTGCAGCTGGTCAGGAAGCCAGAGCAATAAAATAAATTATACATGCAAATTCTAGCAGTTAACTCTGGTCTCAAAACAGTAGCCAAAATTCCTTCATCCAGGCATCTCGGCTCTGAGCCCTGAGACCAAAGACAGTCATGAAATGCTTGACTTATCAGCTTTCTTACAGCAGAGTACACTGTTACATTTTCTTCAGTTCAACATCCAGTACAGTCTTTTCACATTTAAGAGAACACGCCTGTGGCTTGCATTAATATGTACAAATGACAGAATTATCTACAGAATTCTGTCTAGCTAGGCTGTCAGCCTTCACCTGTCTTCACAGGAAGCATTTATTATTATTCCACCATTTATCAGATCCAAGGTATTCTGATCCGATTGAATGCAGTTTCCTCCTCGAGCTGGGAATTCTTCCTCAATGGAAACTTGATTCTTTCAGTAACCCTTACCTTTGGATCCTAAGCTTAGGATCCGACAGCTAACAGTTGGTTAGTATGAGTAGCTACTTTGGATCCGTAGACCTCCTTGGATTCACCATGTACTGGTTTGGTTCTGTTTTGAAACTGAAGCCTTTGGATATAGAGCTGGGAAGTAAAAGTTCTGTCCTCAGATCTGAAGTTTTCGGATCTGATGTAAGGCCCACTAGAAGCAGCTAAGCTGTTCTCGTATCCAGTGGGTTGGGTCTGGAGCTTTTACTGATGTGTCTCTTCATATCCAAGGGTTTTGGATCTGACATTCTGGCAGATCGCCATAGAGATCTGGGCTATTCTTGGATGCAGTGCCCATGGATCCGGAGCTATGGTTGGAGCTTGGCTTTGCCAGATCCAAACATCCCTCATTTTTTATTCATATTGTTGCAAAAAAAAAGAAAAAAGAAAAAAAAATGTAGAAAAGAGAGGCCATTTGTTTCCTCCTCGGATCCTAAGCATAGGATCTGAAAAGCCAGTGTCAGATACTTCTCGGATCCAAACCCCTTTGTATTTGACCTGTTGAGACAGTGTAGCTTCAGACAACACTCCTATGGATCCTAAGCCTGGCATCAAATAGATAAGTATCAGGCCTTCTTGGGTACACACCCATTCAGGATCAAATTGTTGGTTTTCATCTAACATGGCAGTCTGATCAGTTTCTCACTGTCATGGATTGCACAGGTGCTCAACCAGTATGGTTGTGTGGCCCAGGGTACCATTCTCACCATGGAGAGTTGTCCTGCTACAGTTTGTAATTCAGAGTTAGCCCAGTCCTCCTCCTTTGGAAGTGTTGGCTAGCTGGCCAGTGCTCTCTTCCCGAGATAAACAAATACTGTACTTGGCTGCAACATACCTTTGGGGTTTTTCTCTGCTCTCTTTTCTCTCTCTCTCTCTCTTCTGTTTGACGAACATGGTTGCTTGGAGGTGTCTCAGTCCATTGGTCTCTGAGTCTAACCCACTTGGACTTCTTGCCTATCCTGCACTCTGGTGACTCCGTGGATATGCCCGCCGAGTTTGCTTATATATTTCGGGGTGAGGGCAATCCCAGGAGAAGTGTCAGAACTTGGGCCCCCAAAAGTATAGATGTTTGGCAGGCCCAGGACTGCAGAGAACCTTCTTAGACAGACCCTGTCAGCGTTCCTGAAACATCTTCTGGCTGCCCATGTTTGGAGACCGTAGGGGGGTGTTTTTATTGTGACACGTGGACCAGCTTAGCAAACAGTGTCGGGCTGCCAAGCATAATTTCCAGAGGTTATTATGATCCCTTTTTTAACTTTTTGAGACCTGAACAATCTTTCTAAAAAGGAGTCAAGGTCTCTGATGTCCATGGTTCAGCTCATCCTGCCTGCCTATACATTAGGATGATTAGATGTTTTCTATACCTTTTTCTGGTGCTTCAGTAGACTTCTGCGATTCTGGCTGGCAGCTGATCTCTACTAATTCAGTGCTGTGATCTTCGGGCTCACTGCAGCCACCTAGCGGTCTTCCAGATGCATAGCAGTAGTGGCTGCTCACTTGAAGCTCCAAGGTTTCCATATCTGAATGTCTATCCCCCCTTTTGACTCCAACCAGGTATCAACTGTTACAAGCCGGGAATTACCTGGTTTCAAACCTCCAGATCCCTGAGAGTTGCTGTAGACCTGAAAAGATTGAAACTATCCCCTGTACATAATTTGGAATTCATAACTTCTCCTTTGAATACTACAAGCCAGGTAGATTCCTTGATTTTTTTCACCACATCACGTCAGTTAGAAATCGTGTTCCACTCACTGTCACTCCTGTTCTCCCCAACAGGATTAATTCGGCAAGCTTGTGGTGCTATTCCTTTTCAGTCCCTGTTTCCATAAAACCAATTTACAATTG